>NW_022145615.1:26058027-26140527 GCF_000002235.5 Strongylocentrotus purpuratus | reverse complement strand
ATTTTTACAAATCTGTAGATGCATTACAATCATGTAAGGCTACATTATCAACAAAAAATTGATATCATTTCGATTATCATATCATTTTTACTTTTTTCATCACTGAAAATGGAAAAAGGGGCTTTAGAGCATGAGTAAATAGTAACTTCGAACTGTATTCCCCCTACTATGTAAATGAATTGTCTTTGTGATATAATTCTTTGTATGTGTATTTGATAAATAGTTGTATTTGCACATACAAATACTACAAGTAGCTCACATAATATGAATATCAACATATGCACAGTTGCCAAATTGAAATGTGGAACGAGCAAGGATCACTGTAAATAGTTATCATTAAAATTCAATATTGGTACATAGCTCAGAAAATTCTATTAAGATATCTTCCCAAAACATAGAAATATTGCACAAGGGCGGTCTTTCTTTTAAAGTTCTATGAAGTAGTCATCATTGTCTCTTTAAAGACATTAACCTGTATAGGTCTTGGACGTTTGCAAAAAATCATTTTCATCTGTGTGTCAGTACTAGGTCAGTAGTTTATGAGCCTCAGATAGCAAATGGAGATTTTACTTCATTGAAAATAAATATATTCATAAATTAAGCTCTAGGGAGAGACATTCAGTTGAGAAAAGTGCCCCTCTTTGTTCAAAGGAATGCATGCATGTCATTCTCAAATTTATGGATGTAAACTTTTTGTATTTACTTTTGTGTAATTACTTTGTTTAATTTGAATAACCGATGACATTTGCATCCTTTCCCTTCTAAAACAATCTGAAGATCATAAATATCTTAGTCTTCCATCAAACTTTATTGAAGTTCATTTCCTCTTCTTTGGACAATATTTAATCAAATATGATATGGCAGTGTTGAAAGAGTTGATGCCATGGGTTGTTTTCAGTTCATTTCATTGGAGTTTATTATCCAGAAGAATATTTAGAAATAGAACCCTTTATAATTGTCTATTAGTTATAAGTTTATGGAGCATGGAGGCTTGGAGATATATCAATGAAATACAATGAGATGTTGACCTGCGTTTAAAAACATGTGGGTTCTTTATGAGCAGCCAGTCCAGAACATTCTGCAGTTTTTATTTCTTGAATAGTTAATAATTTAGTTTACAATACTGGTATTCTGTGCTCTCCTTCCAAATAATTCCCCAAAAGAAGTAGGACCTGTAACCGAACACAACTACTGTTACAGTAGCATTTTAAACATTTTCCTCCTCCTTCAATCTGTTTTTGGTGTGAGTAAACAGGCATTCATCACACCTGGCTGAATGAACCCAGAATTACCCCTAGCCTTGAATCGTTAAAAGCAGGATCACTTCAACTTGTGACTGGCTCAGCGGGGATCAGACCATGCTAAATTGCTTGACAGTTCAGATATCCCCACTTTTCCCTAAAATTTGTCAGAAGACAGGCCCTATATAATTATGTAACCAAACACAGCTTCTGTTATTAAATGTAGCATGAGCAAAACATCTTTCTCCTCTTTCAACTTCAAACTGTTTTTGTGTGTGAGTCAACCAGTCATTCGTCTCACCTGGCTGAATAGACCCATTAAAAGCAGGATCAAATCAATTTGTGACTGGCTCAGCAGGGATCAGACCACGCTAAATGGCTGGATATAGTTCAGATATCACCTCTTTTTATCAAGTTTAAAATCCCTTAGAACATGCTGGGAAGTTTCTCTCCAATCCCTCACAAGCCTCCACTGTTTCTGCTTCTCTTTGACCCTAGCTAGCTCTCATTTAGAAGTGACTTGATAGATTTAGTATAAACAGTTTCTTCTTGTGGATTTATGGCCCTTTCAATCTGTGGTATAATGCAAATTTAGTCAAAGTGTGAATAGATGATGAGCAAGATTGCATGAATAATCTTTCAACATTGTCCTTTATTTGTCTATCATATATTCTACTGTCATCTCAATTTTCAACTGCTTCCATAATAATGTCATCAGTTATTATTTCTACTTGATTCTTTCTCATTTGCTCTGTGGTGGGTGTATGTATGTTTGGGGACATAATCTTGCCTCATATTACTTAAAAAATGCCTGCATCCATGTTTAACAAAAACACATAAAATTGACAATATCTCGCAAAACAAAACAAATGTATGCCTTTTGTCAGCTGCTCGATTGAAAAAGAAACCTTCAGGTAGTTGGAACTGTATTAAAATAGAGAAGAACCTGATATTTTTGTCTCCCAGGTCAATGTTTACAAGATACATACCTCAAATTCTTTTTAGATGTTTAGAGGTACCAAAACTCCCAACCAGAATACCTGTGCAGGTTCAAAGACATCGATTGAACCGATTCGCAAATTCCACATTATCCCTCCCTCTCGCCCACCCCTCCCAGGGTCCATGTCAATCATACTTATCCTGTCTATCATAACGGGCTTGACATCCGACTCGAAATGAAAGCAGACCGCCAGCACCGCAAATCTACCTCGGCTTCCAGGTGCGGTGCGGTCTGGTTAGTAACAAGTCTTATTTTGTTGCTGCTTCGATCCCCCTGTAGGACATGACATTTGGTTGTCCACATGGTGTCGGGCATGTTCACTTCTGATTTTAACTTAGCTTCCTGGCTATAGCTCAATTAAGTGGACCATCTCCATGAGCTGAACTGCAGGGAAGAGATTTTACAAGAAACTGGTTCATTTCATGTCATTTCATGATGCTATTAAAAACCCAATTGAAACAGATAGAATGCAAATACATTCATGCACATGAAGAGATATACATGTATAGACACTTACAAATGTATGAGAATGATACAGATATGAGAGAAAAAAGGAGGAGATAAGAATTATATCCAATGGAATACAAAGAAATTATATCAAAAATAGTTGTATCATTTCCAACTTTCCAACAAATAGTTTCATAATCTGACTACATGTTTGTTTGTTTTTTCTCTTGCTTTCCCCCTTATTGTTACTTATTCCACTCGTCATTTTCTTTATTTTTGTGCTTCCCCTCCTCACCGCTTTCTCTCTTCCTCTCTCTCTCTCTATCTTACTCTCTATCTCTCTATCTCACTCTCTATCTCTCTATCTCATTCTCTATCTCTCTCTCTCTCTTTCTCCCTCTATCTCTATCTCTCCTTCCTCTTTCTCTTTTCCTCTGGATTTTCTGTGTCTCCATCCACATATCCATCTTTTTCTACCTCTACATTCTGCTCTTTTCACCTCCCCCCCCCATCTCTCTCTCTCTCTCTCTCTCTCTCTCTTTCTCTCTCTCTCTCACACACACTTGTTCTCTCTCTCTCTTTCTCCCACTTTCTCCCTATCCCTTTTCTATACTGCTCTATCTCTCTCTATGTTTCTCTCTCTATATCTCTCTAATTATCTCACTCTTTCTCCCTCTCCTTCCCTCTTTGTGGCTAATTGTTGCTTCATGTCCTTTTCCAGCCATATAAATTTTTTTTCACCTGAGGCTTTGACCTATAACAAATATTTACCTTGTATGTCTGAGCACTGATCAAAAGACGATTTCATCCCATGAAAGTGACTTTCATCTCTACATTTTTTGTTTTGGTAACTCCTGCTTTATACACAGGAGCACCTATATTGAGTTTAAAAGTTTTAAGTACCTGCTTCACAATATGAAATAATATCTGAAACCGTTGCCTTCCTGTAAAATGCTGAAAGTGATTTTCAGCTCTGTATTATTGGTGTTCTTGCTTGAAACACATTATTGTCCATTTGATGAATTATAAAAGAACAATATTGAGATTGAAATGGTTATCATAGTTTTATAATGGAAATCAATATCCAAGACTCTACATTTCCTATTAAATGCCAATGGCCACATCAGATCTGGTTTGATCTGACATCCTATCTCTTAGACAATTCTCCTCTCCTGACACCTTCAAGGTCATTATTCATCAAATAATTAAGAATTCCTGTTTAATTGAATTCCAAGGCTTGTTTTTATATTTTTCCGTTCAGTCTGAAATATGTCCAAAAAATTGTTTTGTAATATTTTTCTTTAGATTTATTATGTTATGCAGTTATGCTTTTTGAAATTGCATAATATCAAGCTGTTTATTTTCAGTGATCCAACATTTGCTCTGTTTGTTCTCATATTCATTTTTTTATCAAGATGTATAGAGTTAGGGTTTGTATATCATCATGGGTCTAGAGTTGAAACTTGAAAATCCACTAGTATAGGAGATTGACCTTGCAGCAATTTTCAGTGGAGTATTTATTTTATAACAAAATATCACCACAGTAATTGTACAATAATAACATTCTATTATTTGTTTTAATTTTTCTCTTCTGATCGATATTAAACACAGTGCTCTGCAGAATGTGGTGAAGGTGATCGAAGGCGAGAGCTGCTATGCGTGAATGAGGATAGGAATGAGGTACCAGAGTCGGAATGTAGCCATCTACCAAGGCCAGATGAGACACAGTCCTGTAACGGTGGACCATGTCAGACATCTTGGTTCACCAATGACTGGTCCACACAGGTAAGACAATGTTGCTCATCTTGTATGTTTTAAAGCCTGTCTGTACTAGTTTGACCAAGAGGGATTAGACCACCCAGTATGGTCACTGACAGGTGGTTATCTTATCAAATCAGCTCCCAATGAACATAAGAAAAAGAGGATCACGAGGGACCGACGGGCACCGCTTAGGCGTTGTTTTCTTTATAGAGGGAGCAAGTAGCTACAAGTAGTGCGGTGGGGCTTTAATTAGGAGGAACTTGTGTTCTCTCCTCTTGTTTTCGGGCACTTTCGCCTTTTTTTCATAAGGGGACTATATATATATATATATATATTGACAAGACCGCCTTGGTCTTTTATGGTACCCTTGATTCCATGTATAATGATTTGCATTTGGGCTTTATTTCGAATTTGTATGTGTGTATGCTTTTATTGGAATTAACATAGAGTTGAACTTGAATTGAAATTGAGGTATAAGAAAAATTATCTCAACGTACTTAAAGATATGTCTTGGGATGTGCCACAAATGACTTATCAATAAACCTTGTAAATAAATAAATATTTAATATTTTAAAAATAACTAATTATTTATTTTACAGAATTGATAGTTTATAATGTCCTTTTTCATCTAAAGTGCTCATCAAATTGTGGTAGTGGAACGTTATCTAGGGGCGTCTTATGTAGTACAGAGGGCACTACAGCCGGAGCAGTACCTGACGGTCAGTGCAGCGGTCAGCAAAAACCAGATGAGGTCAAAACTTGTACCGAGGCACCGTGTGGACCAAAGTGGTTTACTTCAGAATGGAGTAGGGTGAGTAATGAAAACTATATAATTCAGTTTTAGATGTAAGGCTCCCTAGAAAAAGTTTCAATTGTTGTAAATAAATTTTGGCTCCCAACTTCACAGCGGCCTAATAGATATGAATAAGTCTAAATGAATTAGAAGAGCTGAGGTATTTGTTTTCCAGTTCATCGTGACTGTGAAATGGACCAGTGATGGTGATAAAGTCGATGGCAGGTTAAATCTTGCTGGTTCCAAGATTTTTTCTGACTTGTTTTCAATTATAAGATCAAGCATGCAATCTTTATTTACTTGGGAGCTAGCCCAAAACTTCTTTGCAACAATTTATTACTGCTTTTCTTTTTATAAATACATGTATAACATTAATGTATTTGAGATTGATCATGTATCTTAAGACCTCAATCCCTACTGCAACATCATCGAAGTAACTGATGGTAACAAAGAGAGTACTGGAAAATAATCTTCATTAACTAGTTCTTGGCTCATTTCTAACTTATTATTTTCTCACTTAGCTTTAAATATTTTCATCTTGAAAATACATTAATAATACACCAGAATAACTTTCTCTGTTGACGTTAACTCGGTGAGACCTATTAAAGGAAGCGCCATTCGCGCCACAACATGCACATACCACTATTATACCAAATTATATGCATCTATCATCATCATCACCACCATGATATATCAAATGTACTTTTATATTTCTTTATTTAACCTGATGAGAATTGTAACTAAAGAACCAGTCACTTTTATATCCTTGAATAATGGCTGCATGTAAATGGCCTCTTAGGCAGATGACATTTCATTCTGCTCAAACACCAATGAAAATTTTCAATTTAACATTTGTTACGACTGTCAAAATCATTTCACTAGAATAGAAGATAAGCTTTTGTTTTAAATACCAGGCCTGGCATGTATGCACCGCAATTTCAGGCACATTGCACGATGATGTGAGGAAATGTTGTGAACAGCACATTTTCCGATGCGGTCTCACTTGGGCCATTAATCTTCATTAACTTGGCTCATTTCTGACTTATTATTTCCCACTTAACTTTCAATATTTTCATCTTGAAAATGCATTAAAATCATAGTACACCAGAGAATAATGATCATTATGATGAAAAGAAGTCTTGCACCTGTTCATTTAGCTAATTCGTTCTCCTCATGATTTGCAATAACATGAGCAAGCTTTTGATTTATGAAAATGATGTTGGGAGCCAAATAGATGAAGAAGATATTCCAGACTGTACTTTCGGGGGTCAAGGATGTTTGTTTTCTCCTAAAAAATTAGCAGAGTCATCCTAAGAGACCTAGATTGAGGTAGTGTAAAAGTTCATGTACAAGACTTTGTAGGTCCCCATGGCGATAGCTTATTAAAAATTTGTATTTTAATTGTAAAGTCGTAATTGGGCAGTCTACAGCGACTGCCCAAGAGAAACAAAAAATGTGCTTGTTGTAGACAGGTGGTCTTTGTAGACAGGTGGTCACTAAAGCAGGTTTGACTGCATGTATTTGTATTTCATTATGAAAAAGAAAATATGAAACATGCAGCTCAAAGGCTGAATTTATTCTAATAACAAAACAAAACAATGGTAAAATACATAAGTAATGATCATAAAATCAGTAAATATTAAGTACTTATTGTTTTAAAAAGTAGAGTTTTGAAGTTGTTCTTTGAAAGTTATGCTGTGACATATGCTTCTGTCTGATTTTGTCAAAGATGTAGGGTTATAGATATTTTTGGGTTTTGGGTTTGATTTTAGGCTTTAGAGTTAGATTAACGAAAGGGCAGTTGTTACTGGAGCATATGTCGCAGTACCTATTTCTTTTTTCCCTACTTTATGATTGTTAAGTGATTATTCTTCACTTTATGGAGTAGTAAACTTTCAACATGACATCCAGCTCCTAGCTCATAGACCATAAAAATAGATACTTGAAGTGTGTTTGATAAACATGCCAATAATATTGCCTCCGCTTTGGGAAGTCAAGCACCAATTTAAAGGGCTATTTTGAGAGCATGTATCCTCAGAATCCTAGCAACATGTCTTCAAAGAGTTTAGCATCCTATTCTGTGTGATGCCCAGTAATATGTGCATTGAAAGCGATGTTGTTGATGCTAATTATTTTGGGATGCTAGTTAATCAGGTCTATTGTTCTTGTTGAAGATGGCCATAATGTAATTATTTGTTCATTTTCTAGAAAATTGTCACTGAATTAAAAATTGTCTGAAAAATTGTTATTGAATTTGAAGTAGTATACTGTCAATATAGTTGTTTGCTGATATTTTACAGTATAGTGAAATCAGGATGAAAATTATAGGAGTACTTGGCAAGAATTAAGAATCAGGTTTCATTAAAATGTTGATACCTTGCATGTCACCTCGTCTCTACTTCATTGTTCTTTAATTGTAAATTTTATCTGCGCAATTTAAATCTGAAAGACTCAAAATCTTTCTCTTATCCTGTGTTTTTAATTTCTGTCTGTGATTTTGGTGTTCACTTCGTTTCACTTAGCAATATTTCTTCACATTTTTGTCTACATTTTCTAAACATATCTGATTAAATTAATTTCCGTTCAATATTAATATCCCTTCTTTGTTGTTCCTCTCTATCCCAGCTTGTTTTTGCACATTTATTTAATCATATTATATGATATCCATGTGTAATAAACTCTTATGGCATTTACTCATTGGCTTGGCTCGCCAAGAGAAAACTGGCAAGGGAATTTGGAAAAATAGCTTCTCCATATCAGAGTCCAGACAGATCTTAGCGCACTATAAGGCCTGGCATAGAAAGCAATTACCCTCTAAGAAAATTTGGCTATGTCATGTCTTGTTGACCATTTCATGATGTTTGTCAAATTTAAACAATCTGTCATCAGTTTTTATTAGGATTGAAGAAACTTCAATCAGCAGTTGAAAGAGAGCAGAACAAAAACAGAACAAAACTACCTCCAGCCATGAATGATTTCATGGTTTAAGTGATGTTTGTTCAAGACTTTACGGATGTTCTTACCCGACTCAGTCAGATATACCTACTTTTCCTCTTTCTCCTGTCTTCATTTTTCTCTCATAATACAATCCCTTTGTAGTTTCCACCCTCATTCACCCCCTCACCCCCCCCCCCCATCTTCTCTCTCCCTTTCTCTTTCTCTTTCCCTCTCTTTCTCTCTCTCTCTCTCTCTCTCTCTCTCTCTCTCTATCTCTCTCTCTATCTTTATCTCTTTCCCTCTCTCTCTCTCTCTCTCTCTCTCTCTCTCTCTCTCCCCCCCCCTTTCTCACTTTTGCATGTGTCATAGAAATTATTCCTATATTCCTCCTCAGCTTGCTCATTATGCTCTCTCACATAGTGCAATTCTTCAAATTCATTTGATTCTTTTTTAAATAAAAAAATAAGGTCAATACTATTCTCCTATATATTCTCTCTGCAGTGTTCAGTAGGATGTGGAACAGGCACTCAAACCAGGAGTGTCGTCTGCGTGTCGTCAGACGTCTCCCCTACCATACTCCCTACCTACCAGTGCCCTGTGTCCCGCCCTCAGACCAGTCAACAGTGCGAGGAGACGGAGTGTGCTGGAGTACATTGGTTCACTTCGGAGTGGTCCGAGGTAAGACAGACATGACCCGTTGAATTTATATCTTAACCCCTTGACTACTGAGTTCTCTTATTCCCATAGGCTTAATACAGGGGCCACCTGGTTCCAGTAGGCAATGAGTTAACTAAGGTATTCACACACACAAAAATTATTTTTGAATTGAGATTTCTACGACTGCCTGACAGTTGATGTACTACTTCTACTATACCTGCATGTTTGTAGTCTGTTGAGAGCCAGAAGGGTGTTAGCTCATTGCCAAATGATATGAGTTAGTGTCATTCTGGTACTGAGGACTCTATCCTAACCTTCTGTGATATTTCATTAATATGAGAACTCTTTATAAGTGGAGTCTTATTCAGATTAAAGAGGTTTGCATCCAATTATAAAACTGTCAGGAGTATATTTTGTGTTTGAGATGTACCCTTCCCCTATCAACCCATACAAATATGACCAAGACAATCACAAAGACCAAATCACATTGTTGCAGTCCCCTTAGAAATATTCAGGCTACGTAAGATTTCTTAGAATGCGATGGACAAGGCTCTTGTAATTGCCCTAGATTTTTGTTTAAAGTCTCTTTGATCATGTTAGATGTTGATAATTGACATCAAGTGCAGTTTGTCCATTTTTAGCCAGTTAAGGATCCTGATAGGAAGTATGTTATGTGCTTGTACCAGAAGTGAAAGAAAAGAGGAACAACAATATAATCCTCGCAAGAGACAAAAAAAATTATGTGAACAAACAAGCCTCCCCAAAGCATACAAACATTTCCTATTTCTTGTCATCACTGCTATAAAATAAAGTCGCTTCAGACTCCGAACTTTTCAGAAGGAAAACAAAATGCACTAGTCTTATCCATAATTAAGACACCCATGTCAGCAGTGATGCGTTGTCTTGGTGATGATACTAGCAGAGTTGTGGTATCCTCTGGGGAGAGGATGAGGAAACTATAAACATATGGAGAATCTTTCTCCTCCTACCTGTTGCTTCCCACGTCCATGTTTGTCTGCCCTAGCTGACAGAGTTCTTGGGAATCTTGTTTTCCAATTTTGTTGTCAGCTGTTCAAGATGGGCGTCTCCTTTGCCCTTAGTTTTTGCTTGTAGATATCTTGAATCCAGAGTTTTGACAAAAAGGTTTTAATATGTGATCCACTGAATGAATGTTTTTACACTTAAAGTTGTTTTATATAGATTTAGTTTAAACATGAAAAGGAAAAGGAAAAAAAAAATAATTGATAGAAGAACGGCCGTGTAGTAATTACACATTCAATACATATTCAGTACTCTGAAGGCTGTTTCAATGGCATTGAATTCATAAAAATGTGGTTTCTTCGCTTATTCATAGACCAAAACTTTAATCGATTTCTAAAATTCAAACAAGAGTCATTATTACCTGGGCATGATTTTTCAATCTGCATAGACATCTGACATTATGTAAGTGCTCCCCTTAGAAAAACTGGATGCCATCATCACATATCTATTTTAAATGAATATGTACCTTGTATATCAAATCTATTTTAGTCATAGCAAATTTCTTGTAGCTCTGTAATTTTCCTTTAACTTGACAAACTTTCCTGTTCCGATTTCACGACCACACTGAAATCATAGACTTACTCAAGTTGTTGCCAATTGCCCAGTAATGTGTCCAAGATGTTTTAGAAAGCTCATCTCTACGGCAAGGAAACAGCTTGAGGAAATAGCTATAGGAAAGAGCCCTTAACAAACACCTACTTATACTATTTTTGCATATGGAATCACTAAATAGGCAATTCTATTGTGTAGGAGTTATCTTTTGAGAATTTTAAAGATTTTTCTTTCTGTGAAATTAAATTGTGAGTGGATAGGGATCATGCTGGATAGTTTTACTGTAATTTATTCCCCTGTTTTTTGGAACATGTTAGTTCATTTCCCACATTACAAATGCTAAGAAAGATGAATTGTGTACACTGAAATATTTTAATTGGCAATCTATAGTACTTTTTAATACACCCCTTTAACACTTTCCCTTTTCAGCAGATATGTCATTTCTAACTTTATTGAAAGTATCTGCATGTTCGATTGTTGTAAGAGAAATGGTGACATACAAAACATTTGAATCATCAATATGATTTGTGAAAGTTTTGCTTTCATTCCAAGCAAGTTACATTATGGTTCCATTGAATATAACCTACATGTATATATTTTGTGGTTTGTTCCATTACAAACTTTTGTAGTCCTTTTTCTTTTTAGCATCCAACTAATTATAATAAATAGTCCAAACACATAAACAATTCTTTTAACAATTTTGGACATACAATAGTCAACTTATGCTCAATTTGACAAACAAATTCTTGAAATTTTCTTGTGTAACTTATTCAAGAAATCAAGACTTCTCTTCCATATGAGAAAATAGAAGTAGAATAAAAAGTAACAAACAGTACCAGGACATCAGTACCACCTTAGGAAACTTTAGGCAACTGGTGCTAAAATTATAAATCAAATTCTTGGAAACTGATTTATTACTGTAACAATAAAACTTTTCTCCCATTTGAGAAAATCGGTTCATTTCAAAATTGTTTTATTAAAAAAACATGTCATGTAGCTCAAGGCTGATATTGTCTGTTTTTACAAATCAATCATATTTACTTTGTAAAACAAACATCATAATAGAAAAGCAATATAACAATGGTAACACATTCAGCAATGTTATATAAGATTTAGAAATGTATCAACAATGTTGATAAGTAATGATCAAAATCAGTTAGGCAATGTCATTGAATATTTGAGGATAAATTCAATTGCGCATTAGAAATGCCCTCTTTATAATTGAATGCTTGAAACTATTACTGTTTTTAAAAAGAATGGACGTAGAATCGTCAGACATAAAAAAAAAAGTAGAATAGAGACATCAGTGTCACCATATCAAATGGACCTGACTTTGAATCAAGGCTCAAAAACCAACTGATATTACTTTGACTAGTCTAGCCATGAGAACAGTGCCCCGAGGGCTAGTGAAACAGAAATCAGATGTATAAATATTTCTCAATTTGTTGAATTCCCAACGCTGACAGGAGTGTGTGGTATTTTCATTTTATTGCATATTATCCCACACACTGGAAAAAATAAAGATTTGAAGATGAATGCATAGGCATCGTGATATACTTTCAATCTGAAGAAGGCAAAACCATGAACATACTAGCATTACAAAAACTATTATGTTAGTTGCAATTTGGAGGTTGCAAAATGTTTTTCTGTATTTTGTGCATTGATAAATATAGTTATCTGCTACAAAAATGTTTTTTAAGTTTTTTTAAAAACCATTACTGATAGATATTCAGCTGTATAAGCAACGATTTATAGACATGCAGAATTGAATCTAATCATCCTGTAGATTAAACAATATAGAAATTACTCTTTAATTTTTTTATTTTTATTTCAATGCTCATGTGATTTGACAATGTTTTGTTTTTTAAAACCATGTTTCCAGGTACTACAACTCCTCTGCGTTCTTATAGTGAATCATATTTACAAAAAGTATCATTACAATGCATATCTTCTTAATTGATGAAAATAAATCATTAACAAGTTGACAACCGCTTAGAATTAACACAAAAAGGAAATTGGGTGATAAAAATACCTGACCCAGCATGACAAGGTGTATGAGACAGCTGTAGCTGTTTCCAATCAAGTACGTTCTGTGGTTTCCTCAATGAGCTCATAATGAGTCAACGTAGGCCTGGGAAGGGACAAGGGTTTTCCCCTGAAGACTGGACTAATGTTCCTGTCATATCTCATATCATAAGTGCATGTTGAGGCCTTTGACATACATCATGTACTTCTAGTGTCAATGTGATTAGGACATCTGTCAGGTATACTTTTGTTTGCGCAACTAACAGTTGTTAACAGTTGTGCAAACCAGGGCCCGGTTTTATCAACAGTTGCGATTAATTTCGACTTATTTGCAATTGATATCAATCGCAATTTTGTACATAAGAGATAGGATCATAGGAGACTGCAAACTTGATTAGAGGACTTGCAATTAATTCGGATCAATTGTAACACTTTATAAGGCGAGGCCCTGACATTAACTGACATTCAGCATTTGATATGACTATCATGATATTAACCCATCAAATACTGTGCCCGCACTAATCCATGACAAATATATACTGAATTGAATTAGGTAACAAGCAAGTTTACTGAGAGAAGTTTAACTTCTAAGTTAAATAAAATGAAGAGAATAAACACCGTCACAAACATTACTTTTATGAAAAGTCAACTCAAAGGCAATCTTGATACCCTATTATCTCATCAAAACCATGTTTGCGTTAATGATAATACGCCATTGAAATGTGATGGATAAGGCTATTGAAAATGCCTGAAGTTTTTTTTTTTTAAATATTTGTGATCCTGTTAATAGAGGACACTTCATGACTAGATATGATACATATATGTGTGCATCATGTAATATTGATGATCCAGGGTACTACAATGTGAGATGCTGCCTGCACGCCAACTCCCCAAACCCTTTAGTGAGCTTTTTGAACAAGTATTCATCTTTAACGGTGGTTCTTTTATGTTAAATGATTGATTAAACTTTAGAAAGTATTACCTTGGGATTATATTTGTGTGTTTAGTCCTCATGGAAACAAATCAAAATGTACTTGTCAATTTACACTTCGTTTACCGAAAGGGGAGGGGGGAATGCATCATTAAACAGAACACAATTAAATGAGAATGAGTAAGATATTTAGCAAGTTAGGGAGTCATCAAGCTGAGCAAAAGGTGAGGAAACCAGTGGAAAATTGAAAGTGACATCTCAATAATGGAAAAACAAGGAAAAATTATGGATGAACTGTGAAAAAATATGAACTCGTGACACATGAAGAAGGGGCTTGAATAAGGAACGTGATCGGGAATTGTTTCCTTTCATTTTCAAACTGATCCAGAACACATTTTATGGGTGGCAACAAGAGAATAACATTTGAGTGGTTCCAAGTAACAAAAGGAGGAAGTTGAGCTATCATATTTTGTAATTTAATTTTAGACCGCTATGATCAAATTACATGGGTTTGTTCAACCAAGGTTCTATGATACATAGAGTACAATTCTTTTTAGATATGTAGTATGCTAGAATTCGTTTTAGAAACATATAAAATATATATATATATATTACGGAAGAATTCTTTTTAGATATGTTGTAGAACAAGGTTGAAAGAAAAACAACAAAAGAAAGTAAAGAAAGAAAGAAAACCTGAAGAAAAAAATAGAGGTAATAAGCATTTGGGGTAAATTAACTTTGTGTTTTGGAAAAAGGAAATTCATTAGCATAACTGTTCATGTGACAGATTTAATGAACTCTTGAGGGAAAAGAGTACAATATTTTGACACTTTTAAGTTATGTAACGTTGATGCATTTTTTTAAATTAAAAAAGTGTGGAATGTTCCAGACAGAGAATGTCATGAAAAATTAAAAGTTCTAAGGTGAGATGTTTGACTAAAATTTGCATAATGATTATGTAAGCTGTCTTAAGTTCTGAGAACACATCTAGTCCTAAAGCCGATTGTGTTTGCTCTGTTCTAATGTCTTAAATGTCATTATTTAGCTTCATTCCTTGTTGAAATTGTCACATTTTTAATACTTATTGTCACACTTGTTTAATCAAGGTGATGATCAATGATAGTTTCTCTTAATACACCAGCACAAGTAATAATTAAAAAAAAAAAAAATTATTTCTTGAGTATTTCTCTGTATTATATTTCAAAGCTGTCCAGATGACACTCTTTTTCATATTGTTTTAACTGTATTGATTATTTCAAGTTGAATCGGTTTAAATTATTTCTATTCGTTTTAAATTGTATCAGAAAAACTACCCTCTGAAACCCTCCCCACGACAACCTCACACAAGTAGAACACCTACACAGTGAAAAAAAATACAAGGGGGCTCAGGGCGAATTAGCCCCCGAAATGCCAAAAAGAGCCCCCGAAAGACATAAAAAAGCCCCCCCCCAAAAAAAATTATTTTCATGCAAGCAAGCTTGAAAAGTAGCCCCCAAATTTTTTAAATTATTTTTTCCCTGCATCTACCCCTAGAGTAATTGTTCCCCTGTTAATACTTTCCATATTAGTGGGATAATTGTCACATTGGATTAACTGCCAGGGATAATTTTCGTAGGGATTTAGTTTCCAGGGAGAAGGTAAGCTAGTAGTAGGCCCCTTCGATAATGTCATTCCATTTTTCACAATCCCAAGTCACACGACTGTGGTTACTTGTTCCCTAAATCACCCCCAAAGTCAGCCCCCACAAGTGGATGTACGTTTAGGATCGGCCACAATTCATGTTTCCTTTCATTTACAACTTGAAGATACCATAACCCTTTAGGATCAGCTGCTGAATTTCTTTTCTAGGAAAGTGTCGGTGGGCAAGTCAGACCCATTTGGGTCACTTGCTGTCCCATTCATTACCGAGAATAATGGGGAAAAAGAACACAAATGTCATTTACTTCTTTTGTCCGATCTCAGCTTTATTAAAGCTGTCGACTTTATGAAATGATTGGGAATTACTAAAAACTCTTTATAAGCTCAGTAACAAATGGATCAAAATACTTTGAACTTGCCCTTGTAGGCATATGACATATATAGATATATCCATTATCTTTTTGCCCCAAAATGTCACATTTAAGTCTTTAAAGGGAGAAAAATATTGAAGGGTATGTTTAGCGCTGTTTAATAATTTATTCATCATATCTCAGACACTATAAACTGCTTGAAAACATGTCTTTTATTCACTATTTTGGAGACAAACCATGAATATAAACTACTTTGGATTATGTATACCATACTCCTGTCAAATTATTACTTACTGGTAGTTATGTTACAAATGTTTTTATTCACAAAAGAAATGGCAACAACTTCTTGTGATCTGTACATCATTTATTTAAATGAATCAGGATGTACTTCTACTCAGATCGTTATCATTGGCATGTATCCTCTTGTATATTTCCACAATTCACTATATTTAGCTTGCTCGATCTCCTCAACGTTTCAAGTGATTATGGATGACCCCATACAGCTTTGTTCATCTTGACTCACTTCCATAGAGCATTGTGGTATTAATATTACACCAGTGTCAGAAGTTGTTTTGTGCTTTAAATTCTTGATCTTTCCTATGTCGCCATGGAAACAGAGTTGACTCGTTTCCTTGGACAACAGTCTTATTTCTTTCTTTTTGACATAGAGTAGTTAATGATACATGGATATAGAGGAAACGTTTTTGATCGTCACTCCTCACAACATCAAGTTATAAAAAGCTACTATCTTGTATTATATTTATCTTTCTTTGCGAGTTGTTGTTATTTGTTAAGCTATCATTGTTATTTGCTGATGTGTATACTACATTGTAGTTGAGGTAAAATAACATCCTTAATCTCTTTCTTTCTTTTTTTGGAGGATAATGCCATCTTTATTCTTTCATAGAGAGGAAGTTTCAAGGTTTTCATATTTTCCTCAAATTGTTCTTCTCCCAACATTACATCATTCACGTACAACTCTTGCAGATCAAAGAAAAGGAAAAGGAATGCTAACACTTCCAGAAATGTATGATATTTGAGACCAAAAAGAAAAAAAAGATATAAATGCATTATAGGCTATAAGAACAGGGAAAGAAACTATGCATTAAAATAAATAGAGGATTTATATTGAATATCCTATGCTGAGAGGCAGGAGGGGTTTAAACTCGTGTTTGAACACAAAGTTAAAGATAAAGTTTAGTGTTGGTCATGCGATTGCATTGTGAAAGAAACAATGTGGAATTGATCAGAAACGGTTGATAAGTATTGGTGTGTACTGCAAGATTCTGAAATCATCAAAATGATAAGAAATTTGGTACAGTCTTGGTAAAGTTACAAGCACTGTACACAGAAAGATGTATATCTGACTACACAAACATGTGGCATAAAAATCTGTCCCAATTTATATGATGTTACATGCCATATTTATAATATTAAGACATCTGAAGAGCCATGCTTTTCAAGGAACACTTTATATCTGATGTTCTTCCAGACTTGCATAATACAATGTTAACGCTCACAAATTATTGTTCACCTCTTCCCAGAACTCAACCTTCTCTTTAAAGCCCTTCATGCTCTCAATGGTTGATGTCATCTTGACGATAGAGGAGATTACAACATCTTTCAAAATGATAAAACTCTGGATATTTGTAACATAAAATAATGCTTTCTCCTTTTATTCTTCCTTGTTCATCCAGTGTTCGCAGAGCTGTGGTGGAGGTTATCGAACGAGGCATGTCAAGTGTCTAGACGGTCTGATGCAGCCCAGTACAGAATGTGAAATCATAGAAAGACCCGGCTTGAGGCAATCATGCAACATACAACAGTGTCACATAGTACAACCTGATGGTAAGTACAATACTTAATATAAAATCATTGAATTCAAAGGCTATGTTGCATTTTTCCCCCTGTAACTTCTTTTTCCTTTCCCCCCCTTCTTCTTTTTTTTTTTTATTTTTTTATTCAGATGGACTAAAATGAAAAAATAGTTTCAAGAATTTAAAAAAAAAAAATATATATATATGCTGAAAGAAAAAAGAAAGAATTTTAAACCACTTTCTCTGTTTTTCTCTTTGCTCAAAATGCTTTGGATCTGCATCATATAGCATCTCCTCCTGCCCCCCCCCCTCCCCCCCAAAAAGTTTGATAAATAACCTTAATAAAGCTCTGAAAAATCTGGGGACTTTTCAAAAACTATTAACTTTTCAATCTAGGTGCACAATTCATATCTATTTTCATCAAGAGATTAAAACTAATTCCAGGGATTTATTTCAGAAGCCAATTCTCTCCATGCAGTGCTAAATAGAAATAGACTATATATACTGTCCGGTGAGAGACGATGACCAAGCAGAATTTCTGTCCTCACCTTGTGCTTGTCAGAGCTTTCCCTTTCCCTTTCCTGACATATCATTCATCATTTTATGAGCTAGTCAGGTCCGAAACATAGTCTGATGTGACTTTGGACAGTCCCCTAGATTGGTCTTATAAAGGACAGGAATTATCTTTAATTACGTTGAAATTTGATTAGGACCGGGAAGCTAAAAGCTGACTATTTAATTATTACCTGGGGGGGGGGGGGTCTTGTTACATCATGCTCAAAGTCACCATTCAAAGTCTCTACCTGACTCAAAAGTATTTTCGTTCCTTCCTGTTCTTGGAAGAACAAAAATAATCTGGTAGTCTTTTAGTGTGTTCTTTACGTGGTTGAAGATCACTTTTATGGGTTGTCATCAATTGTGTTTGTTTGAAAAATGAGTCAATCAGCAGCTGCTATCCATTGTGTAAGATTATTCCTCCACTTTTGTTGTTGTTGCTTTCTCCATCTTTATACATTTCTCCAAACATTTTTCAGAGCATAATCTCCCTTCTTCATATGGAAGTGTACTATTTGTTCTAATGGCATGAATGTTTTTCATAACCAACCATTTGTCTTTACATCCATTGGGAGGGGGGAACAGTTCAGAGGGAAGGGGGCAGACATGGTTCCTTTGTTCCACATTTGATCCATGTATTATTGCTCATGGTAATCTTTCTTTTCTATGGGGAAACAAAATAAACAACGTTATTATCTAGAGAATTTGGGAAACTTTCAAAAGATGCCTGTGTCTGCATTAACTAGTAAGAAGAGTCATACTGATGTATCTCTGTCATCACACTGTCTCATCCACGATGACTCCACGTCGTTAACGCAAGATTTAATCAGCCGCAATTCCTCCTATCTGGGCTTTTGGGCAGAGGTGTGGTAAGAAGGACAAACGCAGGATGCGCTCTAAAGCCCTCCAGTAAGAGTTGGGTTCGCATGACAGTTCATTAACTTTAAGTTTAGTCACTGGTGGTTTTAGATTCCAAAATTATCTTGTAGTTATAGGGACAGTTTGGAATGCATCCATGTTACAAAACATAAAGTTTACTCAAAGTTATAAACCGTGAGAGATCTTGAGGTATCTTGAGGTTATCATGATAAATTTGAGGGGCATGGGGGGGGGGGAGGGTTAGGGGTCCTCGCTTGAAGCTAACTGAAGTTAACTTTGAGGTTAGGCCAGCTTGAAGTTAAAACTTAAATCAGTGCTTGCCCGGCTTATAATTTATAACTGAGTACGTTACTTACTGTTTTGGTCCAGTGTGAACCCTCATTGTTTTTTAAAACTTTGCAAATTTTTGGAAACTACAACAGTCCCTTGTGAACATGTCTTCCTTGAGACTTGATCCCCGTCAATTATCTTCCCAACCAAACTCCAAGGAGGATGGGTAATGAGAAGAAGTCGTTGGATTACATGGTCTTATGTGATCGTTATCTGAGAGAGAAAACAGACAGAGACCAACTGGAAAACCAAAAATACATTTTAGTGTCTTTTACTTCTTTTTTAAAGCTCGTCTGTCGCAGTGTGTTTCCGTCCATGTTTCCATGAATGTAAGAAAAGCAAGGTTCTGAAAATGTGAAGTCTGTGGTATGTTGGGGGGAAGGAAAGGCAACTTGGCTTTATCAGATGTCGACAAAAATAAACATGGGTACAAGGGTGACCAAAGAATCCAAGTGCATGTTTGCATCATTACTCAATTTGAAATACAAGATTTAGGAGTACCTTTATGTAGTGGTTTGTTCACTGGACTCTTTACCAAGAGGTCTTGTGTTTGGATCTACGTTTCTTTTCAATGTCTAGCTTAGATGAGGTATTTGTTTAGAGTTGTCTCTATCAACCCAGGTGATGAATAGTTATGCTGCAGGATTCCCCCCTTGATGTGTGTTTTGCACTTGTAAAGGCTGCCAAAGCTGATGATAGTTGGTCAGTCATATCCAAAGTACATGACTTTTTAATTGCATATGTTCATCGTATCACATTATTACATGCTAGATTGTTATTGTTATGAAGGTTATTAGTTTGGTTTTAAGGATTTAAGGCAACATTCTTTGTGTATTAATTGCCTCTTTTTCTATCATTCAAAGACCAGGCTGCCTACTTTTTAAAGTCTTGGGAACATTTCTAACCTCAGTTTCAACGATACAAGGATAATGTTATCTTTCACACTCGCAAAGAACTATTGCAGGGCCCTTGCAAGGGAGAAAACCCAAAATTCACAAGAGGGTTCAATGATAATTGTTATTTTAACCAACACTCTCCTGAGAACAATATAGGAGGGATGACTTAATTCTTGCGGCATGTACTTCCTTTTCCATTCCTTCCCATAAACCCCTTTCCCTTCACCTTTCTTTACTATGCCCTGGTGCTCCAGACTATCCAGGAAAATTAGCCATACCCTTGGGGTATCCTACTTTCAGTGAATCATTCTAAAAGATAAACAAAAGAAAGGATACAGGGAGGGGTGGAGTGAGAGAGGGTTACTCCATCACAGGGGCTTTTCACCTAATAAAAAAATGACTCACTAATATCATAATTTGGCAGCTTTTGATCAAAAGGAAAAAGGAGGACGTGTTTTTTCTTCCTTAGAATCTGAAGCTGTCAGTCCAAGAGCCAAGGATAGGAAAGGAATGAGATTATAATCTTATGCTTATCAAAAGCAAAGGCATTGATAAAGGAACTGGCCTTTTCAGCGAATTAATCTATGCTTTGCACTCATTGATCTATGTTATTGATTAATGAAATGGATATTTAACAAATCCGATTTTGTTAATTACTTACAACATATGCCATCTCTCGTGGAAAAGCACACCCACCGCAATTGCTATTTATGTACCACATCTTAACCATTCATTTTGATATAGTTTTGTACTTTTTGTCAGGGTCATTACGATGAAATATGATGTATTAATGATGAGCTGCCAAACTGTATGTGCGTGTTCATTCATAAAGATACCTTATCTTGATCTCCTCCTCTCTCCATTAAATTTATATAAAACTCAAATAGTCCAACTCACAGGCAGAGATCACTCTGAGTCACAATCTGTGCATGACAAGAGTTTATTAGAAATCTAATGTTTATAAGTCATCAAGTCGCGTTTGGCTAGTAAAAATGGAACCATAAACAAGCAAATCAAATTTTGGGTGGCACGCCATCATTGAAACAATTCCAAGTCATCGAGCAACAAATGACCCTGATGTGATACCAGACACATTGCGAGGAAACACTTGAAACTTCACAAATCAAACCGTTAATATGATCATGAATGTCAGTCATAAAATGCTCATCAAAAACTCTAGTTCACCCAAACAAAGAGCTTCATTATGTGATGAAAGCTTGTTGATGTCTTCATCTATTCGGAGCCAGAAGGGCGTTAATTTCTATACTTTAACACAGAGTTAAGGCCCTTCTGGCTCTTAATAACAGACAATTTATAGTGCATGTATTACATTTTTCAATTTATTAAGTGATAAATGATTTTATTAGGTGCAAATTACATTTACCATGGGTGATCCCCATTTTTCTTTTTCTAAGTCCCTGTTTCCTGACTGTCAAATAAGTTTCCAACCCTTTCCAATCCTTCCTTTCTCTCTCGCCCCCTTTGTGCATGTATTACATTTTTCAATTTATCAAGTGATAAATGATTTTGTGAGGTGCAAATTACATTTACCATGGGTGATCCCCCATTTTTCTTTTTCTAAGTCCCCGTTTCCTGACTGTCAAATAAGTTTCCAACCCTTTCCCATCCTTCCTCTCTCTCGCCCCCTTTGTGAGTTGGCTTGTATCCCAGTCTTAATGGAGAGGCCAGTATGGTGTTGCACGCATTGCAAATTACTCAAGACCAGACTGATCATTCTTAACAGGTCCAGTCTTTGATGACCTTATTAAAACTAAATTGAATTTGGTCAGTAAAGTGCTTTCTGGAGGACAACAGGTTTTTAAAGATGTTTAGAAAGGAGGATGTACATCATATGAGATTTTACTGAAAAATGTCAATAAGTTTTTTCTTCTGATATTTCAGTTTCTTTTCTCTCAAGTTTTGCTTACTGTAACCTACATGTGCAGTTATTCCCCCATGTTGTTATGTTAAAGTCTTTATTTATTCATATCCAAGCTGTATACTGCCACATATCTGGCATCAGCAGTACAGACATGTTTATTTTATCGTTGTCTCTATCTATCCTATCTTAAAGATATTCAATTGATTATTTATTTCAAGTAATCCAAAACATACCATCTCAATCTCCCATGATCTTGGCCTTGTGCCTTTAACCATGGACCTACCATGGTTTAATGACAGTAATCATAGTTAGTAACCATGGTAACAGAGTTTGTTGTAAACCTGTGGGAGGACGGGATATTCTCAGGGCAAACTGGCACTGGTGGATTAGGGGGGGGGGGGGAGAGGGGGCACAACTGGCTCCCCCCCCCCCAGAAACATAGTAGTGCAATCATGTACCTTAAAAGTACACATAAATGTGCCCCTAATTATGTTTATGTGTCCCCTTCCAAATGTGAGATCCAAATTGCTCCTGAAATCGGATAAGCCCTTCTTTCCCTTGTCAGAGATTGTTCCCCCCCCCCCCCCTTTACTAAGTCCTGCAAATCGAAAGTGATGTTTAGCACTCCTGGGTGACTAGAATCCTACTTTGTAATCAACTGTGAAATCCAGCCCAGCTTGTGAAATACATCTCATATTCATGGCACCGTGCTTGCTCGTAAACCCGAACTTTCCTCAGATATTTTGACAATTATCTTTTCTCTCAGCTGTCTCACAAGTTTGGCAAGCAAAATTGTTGATGAATTCATTTTTTGAAGTACTCAATGCAAATCATTTAAATTACTAAAAAGAAATATTCAAAATCCACAGTTTTGTATTATTTTGTTTTATTTTTACTTTTGACTGAAATTGTATTTGTTAAGTGGTATGATATCAACATGGAAGAAAATAGAAGATAGGGGTGACTTTTGGAGCAACATAAATGGTTTCTGTTATATCAATATGATGATTACTCCATCATGTTCATTCATATTCATACCAGCTTTGTTAATCAAAATTTGAAGTACATGTATTTTTATTTATTGTAGCTTTGGATCTGATGCAAGCAGTTTTAAACTACATGTAGAATAAACTGCATTATACAAGTCTCTGATTTTGAATGTACCCGGTATTATATTAAATTTCTTGTTCAAAACTAATATTAAAAACATTTCTTTTTCTTTTTCTTTTTCTCTCTGTTTCTTCCATCTAGTTCCAGCATCTTGTACAGACAAGTTCTCTTACTGTGATAAGATCCAACAAGCTCGGCTATGTTCCTACTCTTACTACCGCCAACGATGCTGCTTCTCATGCTATGAACAAAACAAAAAATAAAGAGTGGATACCATTTCTCTCCACTTCTCCGCTTCTGTTGGTATGGAGTGTTATATCTGAGATGGTAGAAGACTGGTAGCATTTGGTGCATTTATTCCTTTATATGAATAAAGTTTGCTGCAGTTTTTGCTACCAACAAAACAGAACACATGAAGACTGTCTATCACTTCTCTTCACGTCACTGCGTCTATTGATATGGAGCATTATATCTGATATGATAGAAGATTAGTAGCACTGGTGCATTTTATTCTTGAAAATAGACAAGTGCTGCTACAGATTTTGATCTGGGGGAAAAAAGAAGAATTTTGATGGCATGTATTTTAAAACGGCCTGTCTTTATCCTCAAAAATAAGAGATTAGGGGCACCATTTTTGCTTTGATCATTTAATGTTTGAGATATAATTTAAGATATCATTATAAAAAATATAAAGAATGTAGTTGCAAAGCCATCCCACTATTCATCGAGGCGTATGAAGTTTGAAGGGATCCGGTAACTTTGTCTTAGATCCTTCAAAAAAATCCTTGATTTAGCTCATGCTGCAAACCTTTAGGTCAGTCAGGAATCCCATGACTTTTACAAGCCGATCGCCTGTCTGATTATCAAGATATTTATGATTAAAAATCACAATTGAATTTTGCGTTTGCCAAACGGTTTTCATGACACTTCAGTCTATTGGGGAAAACGAGTATGGTAAAACTGGTCACTCAAAGGTTTTTACTTTTTTGAGGCACTTCTTGATCATTTTGAAGTGCATAACAGCTTATCACAGACACTGATAACATGTAGGGCCGTGCATCTCAGATTTAACATTGTTAAACGATCCCTTTAAATGTCAAATCAGACATTCTTTTTTATATTTTGGTTTTTATCAAACTTACAACTTTTAAATAAACAATGTGCCTTAATAGATCTGTCACATTAATGCTACTTTAGAATGGTGCTTTTGGTGAAATGTTCAGACGAGCAATTATAATACTTCATCAACTCGGAATGGGTTAGAGTTGTTTTGTTCATGTTCTTAAATTCTATTTATATGAGCTTATTTACCTTGAAATTGTAGTAAGATGTAAACCTGGGCATTGTGTTTACCTGGATATACTATGCATGTGGCAGAGACTGTTCTCATATCTTGAATGTATTTTAAACTGTAAAACGTGGTGCTTAGTAACATAAGATGTATTTTTACCATGCTTCTTTTTCTCTTTCATACAGTAATACATTTTTGTACATTTATACAAAACGGCTCTCTAAATCTTTGTGAGTGGTTTCAAGCTATATACATTCTGTAATGTATGCATACTCTCTGCAAAGTGTTTTGACAAACGTTACTGCTCAAATTTTGGATTATAGGAATGTAGTGTATGATGAAGTCACATTTGACTTATCTTTTGCAATTTGATTTTTCGACTTTGTCATTCAGACAATTTGTTATCATCCCATACAATTTAATTATTTGTGCGTGTGCCCCGTGCTTTCTTTCTCCGTCAAACAATATAATTGTCTGTTCTTTATCAAAGTCTTATCAAAGGAAATTGGTCATTACATTTGTCAATTATGGCATCTGTTAAGGCCAACAGCCAAACTAACTTTTTTTGGAAAGATTTTGATGTTTCAATGGAGCCGGGTAGAGACCATTAACAAATATATTTTCTAGACGCTGTTGTATTAGGACTTTAAGAAAAGAAGTTAAATCTCAAAGGAAATGTATCATTATGCGAATCTTCCTCAGTTTCTTCCTCTTTTGCTTCTGTTTGAGCTATTATTGAATAGAACAGCATTATTTTTATTCAATTCAGCACATTTTTAATTTAATTCTTGGAGAAATGTTCCGAAGTTTATTTTAATCTCAAAGATTTGCAAGTTTGATTGTACTTCTGTTTGAACTATTATGATAAATCTTAACCTTTGAAATGCATTTGATCTTTGTAAATTTTGTGCTTTTTAAATTTTGTTGTGTAGTTGTATTTGTAGAGACAACAGAAAGTTGTTGAATAGCTTTTATTTTCTAGAATTTGCTGCCAAGTATTTAGTTTTAAGTTTATTTTATCTTTCCTTTCTCTGGGTTATATTTGTTTTTATAAGATTATATTCAGGTACGAGCCTGTGTTAGGTTGTAAGTTATATTGCAATTTCTGTGTTATCCATTGTATGTTATTTATGTATGTAATACACGAGACCAATAGTGTACATGTAATTATATTTCTAAACAACTTGTGCTTTTAGTTGTTTATCTTCTAAATTATGACCTCCATTGTGGTCCTTCATAAAGCTTTTATATATCTACAACTCAATAAAAATCAACTTCAATGATGATTCGAATTCAAAGGTGAATAAAAGGTATTCAGTTGTTTAAGAAATAGAAAATTAAATAGACATCCCTAGCATATGTACTTATCAAGTTTGGAAAAATATGAATATATTTTTAGATTGCTTTGGAGAGATTTCAGCATGGTTTGGTTAGATTAACCTGTATCCGAATGGAAACGGACAAAAACATATTTATATTGAAAAAGATTATATTTTAGACCTCTCCTTAATGTGATGCTTGATTAAAAAACAATATATGTGTAATTTATGACTCATGAAATATATCTTAATATGAGGTCATTTTCTGTGGTTGGTGATAACATTGTGGATGATTAGCTCATTTATATATCATTGTAAATATGGTTGTTTTGACCAGTAAAATGTATATTATATTCTTTAGAAAATAAAATGCCTCCATTTGGTTTTCTTAAGATGCTGTCTTTCTTCTTCCTCCTTCAGATCAGACAGGGTTCATTCCTACTTGTTGACAGAGAAATAAATTTAAAATAATGGGAAGGGATAAGGTAGTGATGATGATGGTGATGAATTATGATAATGACAGAGCTAATGATGATGATGTAAGTGGTGGTGCTGGTGATGATGATTGATGATGATAATAGTAGTGATGATGGTAATGAAGATGATGATTTGTGATGATGGTGGTGGTGGTAATGAAGGAGATGATGACGATATAAATTGTGGTGATGATAATGAACTGTGAAGATGATGGTAATGATGATGATTAGGATGGTGATGATAGTCTTAGTAGTTGTGATTTGATAGAGTTCAATATATTTGCATTAGCAACGAAATAATAAGTCACTACTGTGATATACTTCTTTTTCTTCTTCCTATTCTCCTTCTTCATCTTATTCTTCTCCTCATTCTTCTCCTTCTCCTTCTCCTTCTCCTTCTCCTTCTCCTTCTCCTTCTCCTTCTCCTCCTCCTCCCCCTCCGTCTTCTTCTCTTTCTTCTTCTTCTTCTTCTTCTTCTTCTTCTTCTTCTTCTTCTTCTTCTTCTTCTTCTTCTTCTTCTTCTTCTTCTTCTTCTTCTTCTTCTTCTTCTTCTTCTTCTTCTTCTTCTTCTTCGTCACCTTATTCTTGGGTTACTGGATCCGTCCCCGAACAAGAGGACTTTTTGTGATTGCATGATGACACACATTGCTTTGGGGATTATCAGAATTTCTTATTCTTTAGATGATTTTTATGTTTCGTCAGCAAATTTCGCACGTTTCTTTAATACATCATGGATCTTTAAACATGAGTTATCATTACCAGACTTGATTCGGGGGACATTCATTACAGCAGTTGGCACAAAGAGGCAGGATTCCAAATTATATCCATATGGTTGCTAATGTGAAAACATGCTTTTCGTGTGATATTCAACCTACCTTCTTTATATTTCAGTTTCCCCTTCTCTCTCTTTCTCTCTCTCTCTCCCTCCTCCTCATCTTTCTATGTATCTCTCATTCTCTCTCTCTCTCTCTCTCCCTTTCTCTGTCCCTTCTCTTTTTATTCTCTCTTTCTCTATTTCTTTCTTCTGTATCTCTCTCTCTTTCTCTATTTCTCTCTTCTGTACCTCTCTCTTTCTTTTATCTCTATGTCTCCCCCCTCTCTCTCTCTCTCTCTCTCTCTCTCTCTCTTTCATAATATGTCTGTCCCTCATCCTCTCTGCCCTTTCTCTCCTTATTCAAATGGCCAAGTCTCTTTCTTCTGGAATTTAAGAATTGGAAAATTTACACAATTTCCCAACCAGTCAAAAAGCAACACGGCACTTTGTATGATACCGAGAGGGTTAAATATCCGTAAGGGAGAAATAGGGGTGGAGAGAGAGAGAGAGATAGAGAAAAAAGAGAGAGAGAGAGAGAGAGAGGGGGGGGGGGGGGGTGCCATACACAACAGGTGAATGCCTTGATTCTAACGACAGTTGATTAGGATACCAGAATACTATAGAGTCCAATAAATAAATCTGGGTCATCGGATACAAGCTTCAAGTACCTCACCCCATTCTCTCTCTCTCTTATTGAGATGTATGACTTGCAATCGTGGTCTAGATCTCTCTAGCATCTTGTATTTCCTTCATTTGTTCATGTTCATTATTTGCCCTTATACCCCGTAATTAATCATTCATTTTACAATTGATTCCATGAGAGGAAAAGGGGCCCAACTCCATGAAAACTGATTCTAAGATATTTTGTTATACTTATAGAAAATAAAGAAGAACAATGGCCCAGTGATAGAGCAGTGGTCTCGTAACAGGTAGGTCCCGGGTTCGATGCGCTAGTGCCCTTTGATATAAGGCATTGATAGTCATTAGTTACCGGTAGTGTCTTGGAGGGGAATTAAAGACGTCGGTCCCCATGTTGCTTATTTATCAGCATACACAATATTTCTTCGTAGTCAGGTAAAACCAACCAACAAATATAATAATGAAATAGTATAGGCTCTAGAAACTTATTTGTTTGATTATTCCAATTCCAGACAGCTTTAAGTAATGAACGAACAGGGTCTTTAGGACAAGAAAAAAGAAAAAAGAAAGAAGTGCAAAAAGACAAGATGAGAGAAAAAAAACAGACTACATGCTAGCAAAATACATCAGAGCACATTTATTCCTGGGTAGGACGGTGTCTCTGCTGAGATATCAGATTTTACCCATCAATCGTTATCATACCCAAGGTTGATCCCTATCATAGTAATTTAGTCACAATAGACAAGTTTGAAGGATAATTTGAGCATAGTTCAATGACTGTGGCTGATCTTCTCCTGGCTCCAAAACGATGATCTGAGGGGCTTACAATGATAGACCTATCCTTAAAAGGACATAAGATTTTCATTTTTTAAATGAAACTTCTGTTCCTTTGTTTATAATGCAGATGCTATTGTGTGATCTCTTTTTGTTCACAAGTGCGCCTTTGATTGCAAGTGGATTCGGCGCCATATAAATCTCATATATTATAATATTATCATTATTAATATCGATTTAGACACAGAAATGTTGGAGCATGGATAATTTAGGCCTATCGATTTGATTAAAAAAGATAATAATTAAAAACTTGATTCAATGGTATATTTTCTTAGAGTGGGGGGGGGGGGGGGGCTCAACCAACCCTTGCTACCCCTTGGAAATCACACTAAACAAGATAGAAAAGACTCAATAGACTGGTGCATTTAATACCATTTGAGACGTACGAACATAACAAGGACATAATATCCGATCATGATTTGGAATTATCCTAAAGTTGATTCATTAGAAGTCTTGGTGATCGTGTAAGACAGTGTGGTGCACCTTGAGTACGCAACCCCACAATATGGCTCCGTTGCTGTTGTTGTTGCTTGCTTGCTTGCCAGATATTTTGGAGAATTGTGCCCCCGTCTTTAAAGACCGTCAATACTACTGGGCCAGAAGGGATTAGACCACACAGCGAGGTCACTGACAGGTGGCTATCTCATTAACTTAGCTCTCAACTAACATAAGAAAAAGAGGATCATGGGGGACCAACAGGCACCGATTGGGAAGTTTTCTATATAGATGGAGCAAGTAGCTACAAATAGGACAGTGGGGTTTAAAGAAAAATTCCGGATCCGCCCCTGGGCATGTGAATCACTATTAGTGACAACAAATTAAAAATGTCAAAAAATGACTTTGAGGTTATGCGTAATGGGCATAACGGCAACAGCTTCTATGATTTAAAACATATTTTAGAAACAAAAGTGTTAGTCTCGTGATTATGATGGTTATGACACGAACATGATTGAATAATCAACTAGCCTCATGCAGGGTAAATTGAATATCCTAGGAAACATTGATTAGGATCATTTCATGAGATATTAATTTGGAGTACTATTAATTTGAACAAAACAAAAAATCACAAACAGACTGAATCTCGGAGAGTTGGCAGAACCATGACCTTTCAAAAGCTGACCATGATCCTTCGCTGTGAATTTTATCTGAAGTATGACCGTGAAATCGATTTTAGATTATTAATAATGAATATGGGCTCTGAAAGATCTCATTCATTTATTATTAAGGATTGTTGCTATGATATGATTTCAAGCGTGACAGTGATAATAATTTTCAGAAAATACTTCACGAAGAGTTTGAATTTTAGATAGATAAAGTATATTTAATTGAAAGAATAGGGACCCGGAAAGAGCTAATTAAAGGGCAAAATGGAAGAAAACGGTTCCACAATGCTCATAATTCATTAAGATTGTGTGCGTGAAGAATAATTCAAGCGTTACTGTTACATTGAGGTTATAACGACAGAGAATAAAGACCTTAAAACCCCGCGAGAAAAAGATGTTGAATAAAAATCATGTATGGTCAAACGAAACCCCATTATTCATTTCAAAACCAGATTTGTATCCGGGATAATTATTTCAAGCATGACTGTGAAGTTGACATCAGAATCACAAAGAGCTCGAGTTCTCGAGAGTTTTAAACATAGTGAACTGAAATAACGAACAGCCGAAGAGTCCAAAAATTGATGAGGATCCTTTCCCCGGCGTGATATTAATTTCAGAAGTTGTTAATAAAAGAGCAATGAATCACTGGAAATTGTGTTAGAAGAACCTCGTTATGAGCTGAGAAGAACAACGAGAGAATATGTGGTGGCGGATCCAGGATGCTCCAAACGGATGGGGGGGGGGGAGGCATAAGTCGGAAAAGCCCCTGAAACAAAATTATTACAATTTTTTCAGGTGAATTATGGCGGGTACGCAAGGGGGTACATTTCTCTTTTTGACTTGATGTGTACTTAAGATATGCCGGATTATCTGTTTTGTCGAGGGGGGGGGGGGGTTGGTACGTGCCCCCTTGCCCTGGATAGGCCTACACCACTGGAAAAATAAAGAAAAGTTTGCATATTGGCCTACTATAAGATGAAAGAAGTTTGTGTTAGATAAAGACAAATGAGAAGGAAAATATGAACAAAGGCGCTAAGCCAGGATTAAAATAATGGGGGAATTCAAAAATCTTTCTAACTCGCAAGGGGGAGAGGGTCATCACATTTAGGTGCTAAGTTACTTTTAAAAATCTCTGACAAGCAAAAAACACACAAAAAAACAGTCACCCCCCCCCCCCCCGCCCCCTCCCAATGAAGAAAAAAAGGGTGCCTTTGGGGTTAAAAACTTGGCAAAAAAGAACACAATTAAAGAAGCACGTTTCCTTTATAACGACATGTCACAATAGGGGGCACCGTGGTCGGGGTTGTACCCCCATCTATTACTGAATTACCCCATAAAAAGGCAATCAAACTGATAGAATAGATGATTGAAAACCAAAATGAGAAGAATTTAATGAGATAATACGAATTATATTGTATGAACATGAAATGGGGAATGAGCAAAGACTTCAAAGCTACCGAAGTTTTTATTATCAAAGCTGCGTGGAAACAGCGTAGACTAACCCGAAATTGTTATTGCACGTGAATTTGCAGGAGATTAATCCGATTATAATAATATATTTACAATCTATGAGGGAAGAGAAAACGTAGATAGTGCCACCCCTTAAAACAACGAAAATAAAAGAAAAGTAAGGGTATAAACGAGGTAGGAAAGAAAAGATGAAGCACAATGATCTTACGACAAATTTTGTGTAATTGCTTGCCAGTGAATTGTGTTACCAAAAAAGAACCTCAAAACCATTTGTTTTATTTTTTTGCTTGTCAAATAATTTGTTGACTTTTTGAAGATAATGTTGTATAATTGAATCAAAGGATTTTACGCTTTCAAGTTTTGTAAAACAAAACTTGAAGAAGATTCCGAATGATTTTATAGACTTCTTGAAGAGAAGAAGCGTTCCCTATTCCTTAATCATTCACATATTTCTGCTCCTCGTTTTAATGTGATATGGGCAAAATTTTCTGGCAACACTACAAGAAAATGTAATTGAATTATTAATTCGTATGACTGACATATTGGTGTACGATAACATTAATGTTTAAAGAACAAAATTAACTTTACAAGGGAAAATTCTAACTTTAGAATCAATGACCGTGAATCATGATGAAGAAAATGAACATCAATTAAAGGAATCTCTATCTGCGACAGAGTGTTACTTCCTTGCCGTTGATCCGAAACTTCCCGAAATGTTTTCAATATTCAACGAACCATCCTCTTACCCGAAGCAAAATTAATGTAGCTGTCATTTTCATTGTTTATGTAAGATCTGTTAATTGTCGATGGTAAATGTCTTTCTACAGCCCCGGGTCTCCAACGCGCAGACGTGGGATGGTGTTATAATGGTGTTATTGTCGATTAATTCAATTTCCTGTCTGTTCCCCAATTGTTCCAGACGTATATCATTATCTACTTTACACTTGATCCCATTTCTTGGCAACTTTCCTGAATTCGCATCTCGATCCCGACACCTTATACATTCCCAAGTAAGCTAGCAGGCGTCGAACTTCTTTCGTTGCCAAATCAAAATGGAATTTTCATTAGAAAGTAAACACCTCATCATCTGAAAGTATAGCTGATACCATGTTAAGATTAATTCATTCATCGCTGCACGGATATTTTCATATTTTGACGAGGCAAACTATACAAACAGAACCTCCCCTCTCTCTTCCTCTCTCCCTTTCTTCCGCCATCCTTCCCTTCCTCCTCCGTTCTCCGCTTCTCTTTAAATTAAAGTAGAGAGGGGGGAAGGAAGGGGATGGAGGGAAAGAGACTTCTTTCCCTCCATCCCGATCCCCTTCCTGCACCCTCTCTACTTTAAGAAATCTTAATTTCTCGCTTGAAAGAAAGGTGTATAAAAGACATAATTGACGCACACAGCTGTCAATTTCAGACTTGTCCATATATTTTAAATTTTCTTTTTGATATAGTATATGTCGGCGATTTCAAATTTTATTTACCTGAAGAAATATTTTAGGAAAATGTGCAATGACCGCATGCTGCATGTTTTTAGCCTGTATAGATCTCTTAGTTTTCATTAACAACTTAAAAACAGTCTTTAAAAATGATTTTATTCTTTGGCCACAACAGAAACTTAAAATAGACGTGTCATGGTGTAGCAAATGTTGTTAGACGATGGTGGATCACATGCTTCATGTTTCGAGTCCTACTGCAGCACTAATGTCCTTTGGCAAGACAGTAATCTGCATTTGTCACTCTCCACCCAGGTGTAGTAAATGAGTACCTGGTAGGAATGTATTCCTTGAATGCTTTGAGCACCTAAGGGCAGCTGGGCTAAAGCCATGGTGGTAATGATAGTACTTTGTAGGCACCTTTAGCATCCCCTAAGATGGCGCAATGGAAATGTAGCTATTATCATTATCATTAAATAATTATAATCTGATGCATTTCACACACATGCAATTTAGGGTATGAACTTTTGTGACATGAAGATATGAAAATACCACTTCAAAAGATGATTGTTTGCTCAAAGATATTTTATTCAGCGTAGAAAGAAAATAGATATTACAGCACACTAACAAAATAGCGTATACAAATAGATATTACTTCTGCTTCTCAAGATGAAAGACATAATTTATCAAGGTTTTGTTTGCGGAATATAAAATTCAAGGTCACAGTATATTGTTCAAGGTGAAGTGAAACACAGGAAGAATACTAGTATCATATATTAATGACATGATTGAATACTCATTATAAACATATCATATCTAATAATTATATTAACATACATGTATATTATGTCTCTAATTACTTCTCATATTACACCCCCTCCCCCTCCCCTTTCTCTCTCTCTCTCTCTCCATACAGAGATTTCACTTTTCTCCACCGAGACATTTCACAGAATAATCTATCAAACCATGATTTATTATAAATATATCAGTTATCCCCCTCCTTTCTCTCTCCCTCTCTGTCTCCCACTCTCCCTTTAGATATTTCCCTTTTCTCTATACCGAGACATTTCACAGAATAATCTATCAAACCATGATTTATTATAACTTTATCATTTAACTCCCCCCCCCCCTTTCCTTCTCTCTCTCTGTCTCTCCCTCCAGATATCTCCTTTCTTCACTGAGACATTTTCCCAGCATAATCTATAAAACCATGATGTATTATAACTCTATCATTTATCCCTCAATACTGCTTTCTGTACATTCTATTTTTCTTTCTTTCATGTAATACATTTCCGTGTTAATACCACTTTGGGTAAGAACAGGTAATTTAATTTATGTCACAATTTACTTATACATTACTTTATACATCTACCAGTGTTTCGAATATGGAATGATAACACATGATAAATATTTCAAATCTATTCAAATCTATCCTTAGGCAAGGTTGTAACAAAGTGAATGGTTGTATACAAATCTGATCACAGACACCCCACATACACAAGAATACAATAATGATTAAACCATCTATTGAGAGGCAGGAGGGTGTTAAAGTCTGTAAAATTGTAAGCGGTTAACGCCCTTCTGGCTCTCAAGAGACAAAACTGGGAATTGTTGCTTTCAACCAGCAGTCAGTATGTGTTAAAAATTCAGCCTTTATCTCATAAATATTTCCATTTAGCATTAATGGCAAAATGCACATGATTTTCTTTGACCAGGCTAAACAACAATCTATTAAAATGATAAGAAGCTCCACAAAAATCTCTTATAAAGAAGCTTGAAGGATAAGGCATAAAGCCGCTATTTGTACACTGCAATAAAAACACAGTAAAGGAAATCATTTGACTAAACACAGGTAAGTCTGGCATTTAGAATTCATGCAAAATGGATTTCATTCTGGTAGTACAGAAAAAAAAACTAAAAGCAACCGAATAAAGGAATAAAGAAATAAAAGTGTTGGGGTTAAGAAATATCAAACTCCATTTCCACATGTCATCTGACAACAGATTTATGGCTCTTCGGGGCCCTTTTGCACAAAACTCACCATCGATGGTTACTTTGCCATCAATGGTAACTACCATGGAAACCTTGATTTTGATTGGCTGTTGAGCCCTGTTACCATGGTAGTGTTGCCATTGATGGCAAAGTTACCATCAATTGTAAGTTTCATGCAATGGGGCCCTGTTTGTTCTTTTACGGAATGGGCCTTGGGCATCCGGCAGTGTAGCCACTACTCTCTTCATGAGTCTGAAAGTCGATGGAGACATCGTTGATCACCAGTGATGACAAGCAGCCATTGAATGGGGTTCTGATGATGCCGGGAACAAGCGGAATGTTAGCAGCATCTAGGAATTAAATAAAAAAGAAAATACCATTAATATAGCTTTCCAAAGGCATATAAGTAGGAGTACAAAGTTAATAATTTTCATTTACTTTCTGCTTGATTATACATTTAGTTACAATACTACTACTAAAATTTGTTGTGTCATCTACAGCACTCAATTCAATAACCTAGTGCCATAAGCTACATGTATGGAAATGTCCATGCATTTCAAGCACATTTTCTATGATGCATAATATCTATCAGTGAAGATAATACATTAACAAGAGCTGATTCCTGACAATTCTTTGCAACCGTGTCTAAAAGGCTACTTACCAGAGATTCCTCCGATGTATAGCAGTCTATTATTGATGACCGCAAACGTCTGGCTGCTGACCGTTAGACTGTCCGTTGGGTTCTCATCAATGGTCATCTCAATCCGACCCCTACGAACGGTCAGTCGGATGGTGTGGGGGTTACCATCGCAGAGATCGTATCCACTGGACAACTGAGTTGACCGTAGGATGACGGACGTAGAGGTACCAAGACCAACCACTGCTCTGGCCTAAGAGGAGATAGTAAGAAATATTTGTATTAATAATCAAAGTTGGTGGTGTATTGTGAGTTCTGACAGGTCAAAGGGGTATATGTATTTCATATGTGACCAGGCACCACAAAACCACCACTAATTTTCAGTTAGAGTTCAATAAAGATGTAGCCTATTGGGTCAGAATGGAAGTTTAGCTTTTAGCATTTTCCTACAAGAATATACTTTCTTCTATGTAATTCAAAGTCTAAAGCTGAAAATATCCTCTTTTAGAAACAGACCTAAACTTAAAATTCATATCTGGCAACTTTTTTTGTGGTTTTGAGGTGCTGTGTCACTCATGTGGCAGCGCAGCCGTATATTGATCATGGCTCACCCAAATGTAGCCAAAATCTTTTAATTTAATTTAATTTAATAGGTTTGATCAGAAATCTTCGAATTTAAAATGGAATGAAAGGATCTTTATTCATACATTTATATTAACTGCCAACTCTAAAATTTCACACGTCATCATGAAAAGAGGAGAAGCAGCCAGACCATCCTTGCGCATATTGCTCCCCAATCCTATCCTTAGTGGCTGCACGAGCGGCCAAAAACAATGAGGAGCCTACAGGGAAAAGCCTTTTCAAACCATTTTTTAGCACACTTTTTATCAGCATGCCCCGACCCTTCCTTTTAGAGAGGGGGGCTACTAACTTCCTCTCAATAAACAAAATGTGAGGCACATGGAGAAAAGGAATCCAAGAACCCCCAAGCACCCCAAAACCCTCGGCCTCCCAGAAATTTTCTTCCTGCCACACACGAGTATCTTGTAATATGTTTATTTAAATACATAATCTGAATAAAATGTTATAATCTTTTTGGTAAGTTGATAATGAATATGTACATAAGGTCCATTGCTTATGTCTTACCGTTCCATCCACTATCTCTAAGGTGATAAAGTTTTGAAGGTCAGCAGCGAGGGCTAGTAACAAAGCGTTCTCGTCAGTGGTGGTAATGGTCAATGAAACTGACCAAGGACTGACCAAAGTATAGGTCGAATCTGCAAGACAAGGACAATTACCGGTAGATGAAATACGAAAAACACAACAAGAGAAGGGTGCCATAGGCATTACACATTTTTTTCCCTGAGAGAATAGAAAGACTAATGTTAAAATTTTCATGGAATTAAATGGAACTAGTGATAGTGCTTAAAGAGGTATTGATCTTCAATTTTCTCTTCATGTACACATAGTCCCTCACACAGGAAAAAACAATCTTTAGATCTTTAACAGCTTACCCTTTTAATTTTTGATTGGCTATGTAACATCATAATTGCTACCATTTTTTTGCATAAAGTAAAATACTTAGATGTGATCTAAGAAAAACTTGGGCCAGTTTACTTAGTTAAGCTAAATTCCAAATAAAGATGATGGTCTCTGTATTACCAACAGTATTCTGCGTTTACAAAGCACTTCATACATCGATGATGTCCCTATGCACTTACAGATATTTTATTTCCCTGGTCAGCAGATTCAGGCGTGCCTGCACACAAATGTATGCACATTCTCCACTCCCTGGGGAGCATTCCAGCCAGGCACCATTTTACAAATGCTTACAATGCTTTCGCATTCTTTCGGGTACCCATTTAACAGTTGGGTGGAGAGTGGAAAATGTAGGTTAACGTCTTGACAAAGGATGGGGATTTGAACCCTGGACCTTGTGATCTACAGTCAGTTGACTCATCTACTAGACCACAACCCCTCTACCTATTCAGTAGTCATTGGGTTAATTCATGTATTGAATTGATTGAAGGCCCCGATTTAAAAGGTTGTTTGATAATTACAGACATTAATAATATCCAGACCTGCCAACCTCTGGAGTTCAAAAACTGTATTCTTTAATCCCAAAAGTTGTATTTTACTGACAAAAGTTGTATTCTTAAAAATAAACACGGACTGTTACGCGGATCAATGCCTCTTGCAGTTCCTACATACAGAAATAATATAAATAAACATCCCCAAATTGCCAATGTGACATGCTTGAAGGATTATACTTTACAGGACAGAATGGGCATTTTGCCATTTCAAAAGGAGTTTTGTTGACTTACTTAGAAGAAGCCATCCGCTGCCATCAAAGTGACCTCCTCTACCAATTGGGTTAACCCGACATTGTGTAAGGTTAGCAGAGTCGTCACCTGGAGAACTTTTGAGATGAAAGACAATCCATACATCAATTGTTTGTTTGACCTGACTGCTAGCTAAAGCTTGTGTATGCTTGTAAGTAAGCACTCAGGGGACCGACAGCTTTAAATCCTCTCAGAGGGACTTGGTAATGAGAATTCAAAGGGCACTAGCGCATTGACTTGGTTTTGAACCCAGGACCTTCCTGTTATGAGACTACTGCCCTACCACTGAGCAATTGCGCCTCTTACACCATCTAGCCCCATTTAGACAAGACATGGTATACTGCTTGAAAGATTGTACTATACATGCTACACTAACAGAATGCTGAACCACAACACTAGACCAAGTACTATACTTTACCGTCCAACTTTTACAGTATACCTAACCTAAAATTCAATTGCAACCTTTACCCTATATTAATAATGAAATAAGGCTTAGATCAGAGCCGCCTGTTTCATAAAACTTGTTATCCATAACAACTGCCACAGATCTATGACAAATCTGCTCACAGCCAATCAAATGCAAGCATTTCAGTAGCTTATAACAACTATTGCGTCTTGTTATTGATAACAAGTTCTATGAAACAGTGCCCAGATGTCACTGCATGGCACCTGAGTTGGATCACCCACTGTTAAAATATGCTTCAAGAGAAAATCATGTACGTGTATAATCAATGGGTCATACTTATGCAACCAAACAAAATGGTGGACTTTATAAGATCTGATTAGCTTCTGTACTCCATGACTTACAAGTACTTGAGTGGTAACTGATCTTGATAAGGCTTATAGCCGGAAAAAGCACTCTACCGGTACATGGTACATTTCAAACACACACAAACCATTTATAATGTGTAATTTTGCTACTTATAATAATAATAATAATAATAATAATAAATAATAATAATAATAATAATAGGCATTTCTATAGCGCCGTCTATCTAGAAATTCTATTCCAAGGCGCATTAATTATTACCCCGGCTTTAGCCAATAGCAGCCATGACAGCGTTCCAGCATTTCAAGGAATTAATTCCTGCCAGGTACCCATTTACATCACCTGGGTTGAGTGTGGCAAATGTAGATCAATGTCTTGCCAATGAATGGACATTAATCGACAGTCTCCCTCCCCCCAAAAGAAAATAATAATGGACTTAATTTATAGCGGCCTGACTCAATTCTATATTCCTTGACTTACTTGAGTGGTATCGGGACCTCAGTCAAGGTCTCTGTACTTATAACCAAGTCTCGGATACAGCCATTGAAACTCCCCAACTGTTGAGGGAAGCAGACACATTGATATAAATAAGAGTTACAAGTATATGGAATGAATGAACATTTAATGCCATGCCTCACATATATTGTTATAACATACTGTAAAACCAAAAACTATTGTGACATGAAACTTTTCGAGAATTGTAAAAGGTGAAGTCCACCCTCATATTAACTTAGTTTTATTAAAAGCAGAAAAATGAGAGAAATGAATTAGTAAAAATTTGAGCAATATCCAATTAAAAATAGGAAAGTTATTAATTGTTGAAGTTGTCATCAGTGAAACACAAATTGGCAACACTGTGGCGTATCTTTCGAGCTCCTCTACAATTTGGTGCAGAACATTTCATAATTGAATTGAAATTTCATTTTCAATTCCCACTAGACATGTTGCGTGGGATTTGACAAGCAAAGTAAAGAGAAGTTTAAAAAACATTGTCAACTCACAGCGCGGTTCAGTGGATGACTTCCCTCTTGAACTTGAGGTCCGAGGCCACCGACAAAGAGAGACGTCTCTACTGCAAGTCTTGCCATCTGGTTGCTAATCTGGCCATGGTTAAGACCAATGTAATCCTTGGATTCTTCTACAAAGAGGACAACGAACCCGTTGATCTTCAGAATGGTTATCTGTAAAGAGAGGATAAAAAAATTAGAAATTAAGATTCTGTTTTCATTATGAAAAGCAAAAACAGCTAGACCAGAGATCCTAACAACATGATTGGTTGAGTGCAGTCGCGTGTAATACGTTTATTGAAACTATCACAAGTTTTTTCTCTAAAAAGCATTCAGTAATTTTCAGTACAGTCCAACAACTTTTATTAGAAGGCATTAGAAACTCATTAGAGGTGGTGTTTCCTTTCTAATTCTCAACTTTAGCCCTGGACCAAACATTATTTCTAAACCTTATTCTAAACCTAACGTGAAACCCGTGGAAACCCAAATGCAACACAAACCCCTATATCTCCCACAAAAGTGAGGCCAGAGCAAATGCTGATCATAGTAAGAGCTTGTGATCCATCTTACCGTTCTCCACTGAGCATCGTTGTACTGGAAGGCAGTGGTAGCTTGAACGGTGGTTCTCGTCTGATCCACGATGATTAGATTCAGGTAACCATTCATCATGATCAGAGCCAAGAACTGATTCGGTCTGGCATAATCGTTGGCAAGGTACAGCAGGATGCCATCGGGAGACAGGGCACGGAATTGGAATGTGAGGACAAACCTGTCGAGGGTGTGAGGTAAAATAATGGGAAAAGAATGGTAAAATGATGGTGTAACAATGGTAAAAGAATGGTAAGTAATGGCAACATATAAGTTCATAAGTGATGAAAGAATAACAAAATAATGGAGAAATAATGGTAAAATTATGATAGAGTTGAAAAAAGGGCCAAGAGCCTTATAATTTCTCATTTACCATAAACAGTATTGTGATTAGAATTCTAAATGCTATGAATCATGAAGGAATTTGGAAGCTATAGGTAATTCTATATTTGATAAGCGCCCATTTCAGTAAAACAAAATAATTATTCAAGCTGCTTTAAATTCAAATAAACTTATATCTTAAACTAGATGGAATTTTGACTGCGCGCAGTCGAAAATGATAGAGCAATTTAAACAAGTTTGGAGTTTAAATCTCCAGTGGTTCTTGAGATATCATGATAACAATCTCAATGTATGGAATTTCATAAGTTGACCTCTGTGACCCTTGACCTTTGACCTACGTGCTCTAAAATCTAATCAGATTGTCTTCCTATGGTGATACACACTATCATTAAGTTTGAAATTTAAATCTCCAGAGGTTCTTGAGATATTATGATATGGTGATACATACTATCATTAAGTTTGAAGTGAAAATTCTCCAGTGGTTCTTGAGATATCGCGATAACGATCTCAATGTATGGAGTTTCATAAGTTGACCTCTGTGACCCTTGACCTTTGACCTACGTGCTCCAAAATCTAATCAGATTGTCTTCCTATGGTGATACACACTATCATTAAGTTTGAAGTTTAAATCTCAGTGGTTCTTGAGATATTATGATAACAATCTCAATGTATGGAATTTCATAAGTTGACCTCTGTGACCCTTGACCTTTGACCTACGTGCTCCAAAATCTAGTCAGATCGTCTTCCTATGGTGATACATACTATCCTTAAGTTTGAAGTTTTTACATCTCCAGTGGTTCTTGAGATATCATGATAACAATCTCAATGTATGGAATTTCATAAGTTGACCTCTATGACCCTTGACCTTTGACCTACGTGCTCCAAAATGTAATCAGATTGTTTTCCTATACACCGATTCGGGCGACTTCTGGTGGAAGTGCGCCCTCATAAGGTGACGCCATAACTGGGGAGCGTCTGACTGCAGCTAGCTAGCTTACATTGCAACGGGTATGCTATACCTATACCGAACCTCGCCCAGGCCGGCCAGGGTCGCTGCTCCGCTAGCTAGTAACCGCTCTCGAGCTCTCTGTACTGTCAGCTGGATCGGAGAAGCCCCCCAGTTATAGCGCTGCCACCGGCGGGCAGGTACATAAAACCCCCAAACCGAATCGGTGTATAGTGATACACACTATCACTAAGTTTGAAGTTTAAATCTCCAGTGGTTCTTGAGATATCATGATAACAATCTCAATGTATGGAATTTCATAAGTTGACCTCTGTGACCCTTGACCTTTGACATACGTGCTCCAAAATCTAATCAGATCGTCTTCCTATGGTGATACATACTATCCTTAAGTTTGAAGTTTAAATCTCAAATGGTTCTTGAGATATCGCGCTAACAAACTCAATACAAGGAATTTCATAAGTTGACCTCTGTGACCTGTGACCTTTGACCTACGTACTCCAAAATCTAATCAGATCGTCTTCCTATGGTGATAAATACTATTCCCGAGTCTTAAGTTTAAATCTTAAATGGTTCTTGAGATATTGTGATAACGGTCAAACGGGACGGACGTACGGACGGACAACCCGAAAACATGATGCCTCCGGCACCACCTTCGGTGGCGGAGGCATAACAAGGTTTGAAGTCTTCCTAAACACACTAAAATTCATTTCATGTACAGCAATCTACAAAATCCAATGTCTGATATTACAAATAAATGATATCTGCCCTACTATTTTTGGAGAAAATGTTTAATAGGTGAGTAATTAGCGAAGAAAGAGAGTAAAGGATAGTAAAGTTGAGTAAGTGAGTCATGTGTCAAGCAAAGCAAAGATCTCCTACATGACGAACAATTCAGAACGACATTAAGATAATAAGGTTTTCTGTACATAAAATTCAATCACCCAAATTCAAAATGAGCTATAACTCTTCTACCAACTCACGTTGATTCAAAGTACTTCCTCTGCTCACTGTTGAGTCCGATACCGAGATAACTCTGACTCGTCAAGCCAAACCTCACCACCCCCAGGGCCGAGGGGTACGTCATCACCTGGGTGGGGCTAGCACAGGACCTTGGCAAGCCATCGTCAGTGGGTGCGGGTGGGGTGGAGTAGGGGAGTGGTGGAAGGGTCATGACCTCGGGTTGCACTCCTGTCAGGGTCACTCCCAGGTAGCCGAGTACGGTGTTTGGGTCGTTGAAGTTGGGTGATCTGTTGAGTGGATGGGGAAAATGAAGATGTGAGTTTTGTGGTATCCTCAGATTTGAGGATAATTAATTGGTGGAGGAAATAACGCAATAATTTATCATGACCTTAATGGTGGAAGATTTCAGATGGAGATTGTAGATGGAGATTTTAGATGTCTCCGTCATAGGCACAACCCAAGACCAAAAGCTAAGATAATGCACGTCATCAAAGTTTTCCTGGTCTTGGTCTCAAGTACTATGGTATCAAATGCAATACTATGTAATGATGATATAAAGCACATAAATACATGATGTACTGTATATCTCTATGTAAATAGAACATACATTGCATTGTTTAAAAATGCATTTTTAAAACTCTGGAAGAAAAAGATAAAGATGTGTGTCATACCTGGTAGTCACATATGGACATAAGGACTGTCGAGAGCAAGGAGGGCACTAAATTCTATGTTAAAGTGTTTTAGTTTAACACCTTTATGCCCCCAGTAGACAAAAATACAGATTATACGTAAAGGAACTCACATGTCATTGATAAGGAGGTCGACCATGTCTCCCTGCAGGGACCGACGAACAGGAAAGTCTCCACCGATCAGGTTGGGGATGCTCGCCGTTAGGCCGCCGATGAACAGCAGGCCCTCTATGTCGATGCTTGCACTTGTCAGCTGTACAGCTCCGTATACCACCGGCAGGTCGTTCACTTTGAGTGACGCACTAGGAGAATGCAGAGAGTAAAAAGAACAAATGTTTAACTAAAATATTCTTGTTTTGAACAACTGAAAAGAGATGGTGAAAAAAAAAGATAGAGAGAAAGAATACGACAAGAAGAATATGGATATGAATAGAAGATCTGACCAAAGAAGAAAAACACAATATAAATTGAAAAGAGCAATAGATTTGAAAAAACTCATGCGATACTGTTTTAAGAAAGTATGATTTTGATAATAATTTGAGGAGAACAAAGGCATTGAAAGAAAATACCAATACAATAAAAACTATATCTAAATGCAAGTAAATGATTTTCCCCAGATTGATAATGAAACTGGATGGTGCTATTTCAAAAACTATATGTCTAGAACTACAATTATTATCTTTCAAGCTATTAAGCATTAAAAATGGATACTATCAAGAGGATAGGACATGTACATTATTATAGTAGGAAAGTGATTTCCAACTTAAGATCTTATCGGGAAGTTTAGCACCCACTGTAATGAGAGAACTAGATGACAAGTATAAATTGTCCATAAACTAGCTGCCGAGATAAAGAGAGAAGGGTACAAGATAAATTTCTTACGTGAGTCCATTGAATGAGATGGTGACATCTTGCCACTGGCCTGTATTGAGTTTAAGTCCTCTCGTCTGCACTGGGTCTGATAAACCGTTACCAAGGTTATACTGCACGAAGATATTCCCATGGTACATGGCTACATATAACAGCTTGTTCTGAAAAATAGAAATGATGCAGAGGAAATCATGTTTACAGGGGGGTCCGTAAACCGTCAGGGCATTGGTCTAATACAGATTGTGCACACAGTGTGTGTGGGCAAGCACTGAATCCAATGACCGGGGTAAGAGTATATTTGTAAAGCACTTAGAGACATTTGTAATAAGCGCCATATAAAAATTAAATATTATTATTATTATTATTATGTCTTGATAACAAGAAACTTTCAAATTCATGTAACTGTTGCCAATTTTGGGAGTGGTTATAGAGATTTGCAGAAGCAGCAAAATAATTGATTCACAAAACAGAATTAATGTAAACCATAAAATGGCTGTAATCAACCATATATGAAATATTCTGGATTTATAGAACAGGATTGCAGAAGCAGAAATTACCATTACTCTATTACTATCGTCCTTGTTTTCACGAAGTGACAGTAGTGAGGAAAATCATAACGCAAAGTGAATGCAATTTTTTTTCACTACCGTCACTTCGTGAAAACAGCGACGAAATGAGTAAACAAAATTCTTTTCTCATTTTCATTTAAGAGTACATTTATTTAATCTATTTATTCTGTATCAGAAGTACAGTAGTTTTGATGAAATGGAACTGCAGACACTTGCCAATTCATGAAAAGTATATTTAAGCGAGGGTTAAATTAGTCTACTTTTGAGAGTATGGGCCAAATTGTTTATCAATACATCAGTAAATCTAAAACCATATTAAAGAGGGAGTCTACCCTGATATTAAGTTGGTTTTAATAAAAGCAGAAAAATGAGAGAACCAAATTATGTGAAAATAGCCTATAGATAAAACAGAATTAAACAGGTCAATAACACCACAATAAAGTATACTTACAAAGCCGACGGTATCATAGCTGTATAGGAGCAGACCATGTGGCTGGGTGGTCGTGAATCGAAGCTGAACAGTCTCTATACTTTGTGAAAAGACTGAAGTGCTGAGCGACATGTAAGCAAAGTCTCCATCAAAACTGATGCCTGGTACAACCTACAGATTATATGAGGGGCAAACAAGGATGTACACGTATCAGAAAGAGACTACATTCTGTCAAGATAAGTCAACCTTATATACCTCCTTTATGCTAAGATGCATTAGTATGTTACTAAATTACGTGAAGGTGGTCGATGAGTCAATCTTCTTGTTTTGGGCAAACATTTTCTTGTCTTGGTCCTAAATATTTCATAACTTTACCAATTGTCAGGATTTTTAAAAACCAAAACCATCAGTATTTTTTTCTTCTAAGCTACCACAGCTTTATGTCTTGGACTTGTCAGATAAAGTCAGGAGAACTCTTGCTCAGTCATGTTGTTCATTCTTGCAATCTACCCTGATGAGTGCAAGACGAAAACATTGAAAAATGTCTTTATGCACAGCTACGTGTACATGCATTCTTCAATTTTGTAATACCAGTTGTGATGTTTTCCCATCTTTTATTTATAGATAGATACAAAGCAATGACATACTTCTTAAAAAATGTAATCAATAAAGAAATGGCACGACATGATCACAATATTTCTGTTGATTTTTATGGGTAGATGCAAAAACATGGCTGTAATAATCTTCAGGATTGAGAGACATAGGAAAACCAGAAGATCTACAGAACTAATAACAAGTTTCTCCTCAATGTTTCACTTTTAAATTTGTTTCCAAACTTGACTCACCTCTTGAGGGTATTCGTTGAATGAGACGCCTTGGTATGGGAAACTAGATGTGTTTGTGATTTCTCTTGGGACTAGCTCAATGGAGGTACTGTTAGACAAGGCAACGTTCCGCATGTTTCCTGCAAAGCTAAGCTTCGTTGGCCCACGTCTGGTAAAAAGAAATATTACCAGTATTAGCATGAGATGCTTAATAATAGAATTTCAACAATAAATATACTTACTTACAATAAGCATCAGCATATTTTCAATACTAAGGATTTTGTTAAATTCCATAGTAATGAAAACTTGCTGATGTTTATCATTTCTGTATCACTCGTTCTCTCTCTCTCTCTCTCTCGTTTTTGTTGGGGGGGGGGGGCTGCTTTAACTACTGGTATGTTCTAATTTTACAAGATAATTTCTTTGGTATCCAAGAATCTGTTACAATGAGGTTCCACTGTATTCCCAAAATAAGAGGATTAAACAAACAAAAAATTACCTGATGTTGCTTTGCTGGACTGGATCTGCTCCGCCTACAAAGATCTTTGGAGAGAACTGGAGATTGGGAAAGGAGAGGGCTGCCAGGGTACGCCTGGTCGATGCCTCAAGTAAGCTGCTAGTTTCATTGGCATAGCGAAGCTCTAAGCTGTAGTGAGAACTGTTGAAGCTAGTCGTCACCTTTAATGAAAGAATTAGAAAACACACAAAAGTGAAATTAAATCCTGAGATTGCTGAAGAGTGTTAATGCATATCATCAACATGTACTGTTTGTGTATGAAGTGAGATACTGCCCAAAACTGAATTGTTTGTCATTCAAACATGTATGGTATATCAAATCAAAACTTAACAGCTTGTTGCACTGCATGGTGATAAATCCCATTGTCAGCTTTTAAAATGCGGCATGCCCCAAGGAAGCATTCTTGGTTCGCTCTTATATTTTTTGTATATAAATGACATTACGAATGTATTAGCTATATCAAAATGTACTTTGTTTGCTGATAACACCAGTGTATTTATAATATTATGTAACATAGCGATTTAGCTTGTATACCCTCCAATCAAATTTTAATCATGATAATGAAAAATTAATAACGCAATGGAATACAAAATGATAACAAAGAGATGAAGAAATCTTTACCCGGTAGTAACCAGAGAATTCATAACTTAATAACTTGTCTGTTAATGAAAAGAAAACAAATTATACGTTATCTATGAATAGGACATGATTTCATCAATATTTCCACGTGCTGCTTCTCTCCATATTTGTTACTTGTACACAAATGACAGAACACAGAAATAACTTGGAGATCTATTGATTTACCTGATACCACTGCCCATCATCGTACGCTCTGACACTCGGCACAGAATACCTGGCATTCCCTGCTGTGTTCATTTCAAAGATCACCTGACCATCAACAATGAAGATGCCTAAATTGAAGAAAAAAGGACACACACAAACCAAAAAAGTAGTAAAATAAGCAAAGAAAAAAAACCAATACATAAATGTATTTAGAGAGTGTGGTTGTTATTTCACCTGACTGCTAAGGAAGCATAAATGATTGTTTAATAGTAAGCAACCAGAGGATGCCTGTTTTAGGTCCTCTCCGAGGGACCTAGTGATGAGGATTAATGCTTTACCAAAGGGCACTAGCGCATCGACTTGGTTTTGAACCCGGCTCGCTGGAATACGAGACCACTGTTCTACCAACTAAGCGATCGCGCCTCCTCCTAGTTCATGAGCTAAATTTCTAATATCTAATTGGGTAATTGTTGTGCCATAGAACAAGAAGTAATTGGCAACAGTAAAATTCTTAAAATAATTTTGATATTATAATACACATATCAGATCTCTATTGAACAGGACATAGAGTTCATGGGAATATGGATATTGTACTAACAGACTTCTGAGGGAATTCAAAGTGTTTCATAATTCTGCACATTACTGATCAAACATATACTCAATATCTGTTCATATCAAATCTCCTGAAATTTTCAAGCACTCTGTTTTTCAAAACTTAAACCATGTATGGAAATATTCAGGAATATCTTAATCAAAAACAATTTGGCCAAAATTTGAATGTCATTTATATGTACTGTAAATATCAACGCAACCTTTTAGACCAAATTTTCTCCTAGCAAGATGACAACACGCACATGCTTATGAAAATCCAACCTTGATAGCAAACTACTCTGGAGGAAAGCAGAAAAAAAATCGGAAAAATAGACTGGTGAGAATTTGAATTAAATTGGACAAAAAAAGAAAGTTGTGAATTTCCAGCAGTTGTAATAACTATATGTATGGGCTCTTCAAATCGGCTGAATCAACAATATCTCTGTGACGTAGAGGCAGACAACTTTCAAATTTGTTCCTACACACAAAATGACTACTATTTCAATTTTTCCAAAAATGTATGACTCAGGACGGTCTTTTCCTCTATAGAGGACTAAGAGTACATGTTCTTCATCACATACACAGGTGATGCATTAGCGATCCCATTGTACTCTTTAAAGGTATAGACCAGTTCTGGTCATGCAATTGCGTTGTGAAAGAAACATTGTGAAATCGATCAAAAAAGGTTGATCATCTACATGTAGCATATAAGTATTGGTGTGTACTGCAAGGTACACACCAATCATCAAAATGATAAGAAATTGGTAAACTTACAAGCACTGTACACAGAAAGATGTATATGGGACTATGCGATATCTATTCAGTCCAGATATATATATATATATATATATAATAATTTTCCAAATATATCAATTAGTAGGCTGTTTCCCGGCAAAATTTGTATTGTCACGTATTAGTCAAAACATATTCTTTCACATGATTGGTGATAAGAGCTTCCATTTCATTTTTTGAGAGGGGGGCGTTTCCAAAACTGGTCTATACCTATAAGATAACTATTTATAGTTTGATAAATAATTAATAACAATATGCTGTAAATGATCATGAAAATAAATACAAACCCATGAAAGAAATGAGGTCTGGTCGAGTGACAACGAATAGCACGCCCTCTTTCAGCACTGTCCTGAATTCTAGAGTTACCTTACTCTGATCAAACACTTCAAATTCATCCTTAGGAACCTAAAGAAACAGAAAGAAAGAAAAAAGTGTTCATTTTCTAAAATGTCTGCATAAATAATTGAGAAATGTTCAATCTGTTGACTACTGAATTCTCTTATTCCCATAGGCTAAATACAGGAAATACTTGACTCCCTTGGCAATAGTTTAATAAATGGTGTACAAATTGATTTCTTCGCTTTCTTTAAGTAAAAAGTCATAATGAAAGATGAATATCAATAAACCTATTTAAGTTCTATCAAGCCTTAAAGTGTTTAGTTCTTGTTACGCTCCCTCAGTAATGTTTTAATGGATGAGACAGATGGATAACAATGAAAATCATTACCATCATCATCACCATCATCATCTTTCAATCATACTAAAATTAAACAACCAAATCAATATCAATACTATTACATGTCCATTGTTGGTACTTCTAATAAATAGATATGATAAGAAAATATTAATGAGTAAGGTACCATTGTATAAAATCACTATGAATCAATTTAATGATGTAACAACATTAGAATAAAATGATGACAAAGAGATGAAGAAATCTGTACCCTGTAATATCCAGAACCATCAAAGCTGACCCCTGGAATGTAGATGACCTCTGGCTCTGGAACGGTCACTGGTGACCCACAGCATGATTGTGACCCCTCCTGACTGGTAGGTCGCCAAAGGTCAAGCTTTTGACCATCAAAGGTCACACTTCCAATACATCCTTCAAAGTCATTGCTCAAGATTTCATCAGTCTGCAGAATGAAAATGAAATTGTAAGTTCAGAACATTGATGTCACACTATGATGTCTATTCATTGGTCATTAATGCAATTGGGTTAACTACAGAAACAAACTTGTACACTACAGAAACTTACACATTTTGTTTAATTTGGTAACTAATATTACCTCTGAAAAGTATTAAGAGACAAAGGGGATGCATTATGCACAGCATATATATATATACATGTAAATCAACATTATTATCATCACTATATACTCACAAAGCACTGCTAATGGCTGCCAACACTAAAACTCACAAGACAGTGCTGCTTTAGAAACATCAGGGATGTACTAACCATCACAATATCAATATTTTTATCCCTACAAGGTACGTCATATGACTGCCAACACTAAACCAGACTAACATTACCTAAAGTGCACACGCATATATTTATAATATGTCATGATGTTATCCAGAACAGAATGCTACAATCATAACAAGGAGCAATCTTTCATCATGACGCAAAAGTTTAAAAAAAACCTTGTTAGAGGGAAGTTGCTGACTTTAAAACATGATGATGATGATGATGAAGAAGATACTTACTTGAAAATCTGAAGGGATACCACCGATGAAGAACGTTGAGGTTTCTTGGAGTATCAGGAATCTGTTATAGACCGATAAACTCCTTGCATAGTCAGTAGAAGACCCGCCAGTAGAGAGCAGTGTTACGGTTAGCTCACCCCCATCAGCATACCTGTAAAAATGAAAAATGAAATTTTGATAGGTCTGTTATCATATTTCTGATGGGAGAAACTTAGCTAAAAATGCCACAAAGTATACAATATGCTATATCTATCATATAATTATATATATATGTATATACATTAGATACAATTGCAATGAGAGAGAAAAATCATATCATTAAGACATAGGCCTATATTCTCTAAAGTCGTCAGAGTGTAACCTTAGTTTGTAGACTGATTTATGGGGGGGGGGGGCAAAAGTCAACATCCAAGTTCCAGATAAATTACTGTAATTATGTACAAAATAAAGAGCAAATTATTCAGTTACCATATTATGGTGATTTGTATAGCATGAAGAGAGTGACATCTGTCTGGCATCAAAAAGTCAGAAGACAAAGTTGTTTTTTTTTTTTTTTTTTTTTGGGGGGGGGGGGGGGGGTAAAATATGGTAAAGGAGGGAGGAGGGAATGGGGGAATGAATGTACGTACCTTGTAGCAAGTATGCGGTACCAATCTCCACAGCACACATCAATAGGACTGCTCACAGTCACCACATCCTGCCCTGCGGTCGTCACATCGCGATTCACCCGGAACTTGAAGTTGACGCGGCTTGCGATAATCTCGATACTCATGAAGACATTGTTCGCTGGATTCTCCATGAAAAAGACCAATCCATCCCGTTGCTCCGGCTTTACGTCCAGCTGGATCTCGTTGGACAGTGAGAATGTGTCGGATGGTGAGACGATGGTCAGAGGGCTTTGCGGACCTAGACGCACTGGCTGGTCAGAGTCGGCGATGGTGGTCTGGGCTCGACGGAGCTTCTCCCGGAGACTTGCAATCTTGTTGTTGATACCGGAGCGCTGGATACTGGTCTGGTTTTGAAGATTGAGAATGGTGTCCACGTTGGTACTCAGAGTATTAATGTTGCTCTCTATTTGGCTTACTGTGAATTGATAGACAAATATGGCAAAAATGAAGTCAAATTTTAAATTATGTTGCTTTTTGCGTTGCACCTTTTTTGGAAGTACAAGATGACTGTTTAGAAGTGCAATGACAATGGCACTGAAGCATCTTGCGAAAAATGAATACAAATTTTCATCAACATCCCTCCGCTCAAGGAATTGAGAAAATAATCAATACAAAATTTACACTCTTGACTCTGCATTGCTTAGATTTTGTTTAAAAATTGTCTTAGCAACAGTTACTTTTATCTTAGTATCATATTTAGTGGATTTCAATGAATGCTATTTTCAGGATAATAATGGTAAGTTTTGCTAAAATTGTGCTACTAAAAACAATCCCATTTACAACGCAGAATAACCCTAAATTCTCTAAAAATACAACACTAAGATTGAATGCCCAATAGGCGGTGTCGCACAGAAAAATCCCTTAAAAAAAATCACTTGAAAAATCCTTTCAAGGGAGAATTTTTTTGCTTTGTTAGAGGATTCTTAATGGGATAATTGATGACAAACAGCAATTAAGAGGATAACTAAAATCCGGATAATTAAAATCTGGATTATTGGCCTCTGTGTGCCACCGCCTAATATTCAATAATTATAATAATTACTTCCATAATTTCAATTCACCTTCAGTTCAGTCTTTATAAGGCTATGAAATCTGCATCATCAAAAGTATTTGCAGACAATACATTTGAAAATTCCCCCATTGTAGATGACAGGATGAAACCGACACCTACAGAATGTTACATTTACAAGACACCCATACCAAGAATGTACATTTCCCGAGCAAGACAATCACTGATCTAATTAAAGAAGATGAAATTAACATAATGTTGTAGATGACATTCTACTTGTCATCCCTGATGAGTGATTGATATTGACTATCTATTGGTAAACAATCAGGAATGCAGGGCATAGGGCAATAAGGTCAATCACCTGTTTTTGCCTGCAAAGTTTATCTGATGGATGGCACTTGGCAGTACTATTAATTTGAAAATATAAGTTTAAATGATGCTACAAAGCTGTCATCAACCCGTTTTCTTGCATTATGTGTCCGTATCCTTATTTTGTTAGAACTGCCAATTCTGTAGTGAGAGATCACATTTCTTAATACACTCATATCTTGGACTTACAAGTACAAGATTTCTGCAAATGACAAAGGGATTCTAAAATCTTTTGGCATCTTGGTAAAGAAACATGTGCCTCCCTAGGCAAACTGGCCTATTTATTATGATTTCACATCAATTTATAAATGAGTTTATAAATTTATAAATAACTACAAACTGGTCTCAAACTGCACAGCATGACCTAAGCGGCAGCTCATGCTATAGTGTATAGATACCATGTGCGAGATGCAACTGGGCTTATTTCAGCGATTTCAACAGTGACATATTATTTGTTATCAATGATTTGCGAAAATACTCCCCCCCCCCCTGCGAAAAATATCTGCTTATACAGTAAAACTTTTAACATTTGCGATACATGTTCTTCCTTTTACCTCTGTTTGGTAGACCAGTGATAAGGGTCGTTGCATTACGGACATTGTCCTGAATGAAGACAATAGACTGCTCCTCCTCGTCGAGTCTCAATGTCAAGGCCGCAGTACTTTCCAAGATGGAGTTCCCTGCGGCAATCGTTTCATTAGCTGCCTCTATGCCTGAATCAATAGCAGGTTGTATTTCAGGATCTATGGAGAAAAAATGTGGTCCGTATAGTTTTCATAGCTATTCTCATTTCTTGGTTAAAATAGACTTCCTGCTTTCATTCGTCAGTTAAAGACTGTGCACATATGCTGCATTAAACCAAAGTGTTTTTTTTAGTACTAAATAAATAGCAATTAAAGACTTTAAAAAGGTGCAGCATGCAACAGAGGTCTTATGCCTCACCAAAAAGTGACGTATGGTACACTTAAGGCTTGTCCAAGTATGGCACGGTAAACTGCCTTAAAAAAGCTTGAAAAGCAATTATACTTGAATAACTGAAAATAATCATAGAAACTTGTTTAAATAATACTGTAGAATTCCTTATCTTTCATTCAATTAAAGAGTTACAGAAATATTGTATATTTACTACAATTATATTAATAAATTGCCCCTAAAAGGGTAACAGGTTTAAAGCAAATAAGAGAAGGCTTATTAGGGCTAAAATAAAGATAAGAGGGAACTTCTTTTTAATATATATCTCTTCTTTTAAGTCAAAATTCAACAAAAAAAAAGAAAAAATAACTTACTTTCAGCTAGCTGTAAAAGTGTGTTCACCTCAGCCTCAAGGTTGGACACGTCCTGTCTAACAGTATCCCAGGATTCAATGGCAGACTGCAACGTTTGGTTGGCAGAATCCAGTGATGCAGTAAGAGCTGTCAAGGAACATAAGGTGTTAAACAGCTTACTCTTAGGATTGTTAAAAAAAGGAAACAAAAATATGAAGCCAACTTAGTACTAAGCCGACTTTGAAACTGAAATAAGTAAAATCTTTTTTCTTTAAATAATTAATTTACAAGCAAAATTTGGGGTACCATGAGAAATAATTTGAGGTCCCACTTGAAAAGGAAAATGCTGATATATTATATCTAAAGAATACATGGATCCTAGATATAATTATTGCACATATGTTTTAACAACCCCTTATGAAATAGACTTATTCCTTAATGGACAACCAAGAAAATTGGAAATTTAAGAAGATTTTACTTGGTAACAGTAGGATACTTGTTAATACTGAGACGCATGTATCCTTAAAACATCGTTCCGTCGTCATCACACTTGCATCCATGGAACATACCTTCAGTATCAGTCATACTGCCATCTATGGTATCCGTGAGGTCATTGCTCAGTTGTAGTGACCTTTGTGCCTCCTCGCTGAGTATGGCTACCGTTCTGGTGGCGAGGTAGTCCTGCGTTGATGCCAGGGAGTCCGTAGCATTCTGGTTGGTAGCCTCTGCTTCCTCGACCGCTGACACAACGCTCCGGTAATTCCTCACCGTGTCAACAGCTAGTTGCCCTTGGGGTTCTGCGGATTGGAAGTAGCTGTTGACAAAAGAAAGATCTTAGAGTGTAAGACAACTCTGAGAGTCAATTTTATGTGTACATCAATAATTACTCATATGGTAATTAAACATCACTTTGTGTTGAACTAATTAAATAGAATCCATAGTTGCCCCAGTTCACTATAGCAGAAATGCCAACCTCTTGACACAAAAAAACAGACTGAGTATCCTAAAAAATCAGATTTGGGAGAGAAAAATCAGATTTTCACGAAAACTCGACACTACCAATGGCCCGTTGGCCCTGGGCCAGTAATACTTCAGAAAAATGTTTTACTGGGGGGTGTTTCACTAAAGCCCTAAAATCGATCTAAAATCGATTTGATCGATTTTAAGGGCCTAAAATTGATTTCGATTTTAGCAGCAGTTTCAATAAATAAATAAAATCGATTTTGGCCTTAAAATCGATTTTAACTTAGAGTGTGATCCATATCAATTTCAAATCAATTTTATCCTTAGTCTTTGCATTATTGATATGCTATGTTCAGCATTCATTGGTTTTAAAGGCGTAAGTGTCGGCTAGCTTCATACATCTGAAAATGAAGAATCCTGTTAAAAATGAATGGCAATTTTTTTTTTGGGGGGGGAACAAATCTTTGTTCATAACCAATTTTTTTTTAAATCATCATAGTAAGGCATGATCAATACCAAATTTGGCACTCTGGTGGGGGGGGGGGGGAGCACAATGGCCCATTTTTTCTTCAAAAATACATGGGCGGCCCGTTTTCTCCTTAACCCAATCTAGCCTGGGAGGGGGGGGGGGGGGCCTTATCCAGCCGGCGGCACGGGAGGACGCCCAATTCGTGAGACGATACTTAACAGCGAAACAGCCGGCCGATAATTTGCTCATTGTGGGGTTGGGGGTTGGGTGAGCACTGTTTTTTTGGGGGGCCCTCGAAAAATGTTAACAATCGCACCCCCCCCCCCCCCTTGAGCGCCAGGGGAGGGGGCCCATCTCCAAAAAAAAAGGTAGAGTTAACGTTACACGTTATCTTTCCCAGGGGAGGGGGCCCGGGCTTTCTACATCTGTCACTGCTTAGAAGTGCCCCCAGGCTATGCAGTTTTTAAAAATAACCCATGCTAGATAGGGTTGAAGTGCCCCTTTTACATCTGATTAACAACCCTTTGTTTATTAAAAGTGCACTTTTCCTTTATGTAGTTTGTCCCGTTTCTCTGTTTTAAAGTTCCTGTTATTTCTAATAACTTCTTATGTTTTCTTCTTAGAAGTGCCCCTTTTCCATTTTGTTATGTGCCCCCTTTTCTATATTTGTTTAACCATATATGTGCTTAAAATTATGTGTCCTTACTCCGTTCATATTCTCTCTCTCTCTCTCTCTTTCATTAAAATAAAATGACACTCCCATCACAACGCTCAGCTTGCCGCCCCTTTCAAAGTAATTTTGTTTCTTCATATAAACACCCCCCCCCCCCTTTCTCACACAAAAATAAATAAAGAACAAAAATGAATAAATAAACACTAACTTATAACAAGATCATTACTGGGATATTTGAATACTCACCAGCAAACAAACACACCATTATTGAATCACATCATTGCCCTTTATCATCATGTAATAATTATCACCATGTGCTAGCGTACAATCTCATCTATTCATCCCCCCCCCCCTTTTATCTTCTTAAAAGACAAAAAATACATACAAAATAAAATTAACACAGATTTTAATGTCTAATCAATATGCTTATGCTTTAATGAATGAAATCTACGTTTTGTAAATGATGAGCATAGCAAATACATTCAAGGGATACAATAAGAACATTTTAAAAGACACAAATGAAAGTGCTACTATGAAAGTATCAGCCAGTTGTTAAAACTACTGCAGCTGATATCTGCCACTCTCTATTCGAGTTACTTTTAAGGAGATTAAAAGAGTAATACTTGTCACAAATATTTCTGTTACTCATATGTTTGTTAATCTATGGATGATATACATTGTCATCTAGCTAGGTCACGCAGTCGGTGAGAATGTGATTTTCTTGATACAATAGTTTGTCTATATGAAATTAATCATCAATTCTTTTCTATCAGCTTTGAAATAGCTTAGGAATTAATTTGTAAATCTTATTTTACAAGTAGTGTTGGTTGTAAAAGTGACCAGTCCATGATACCAAGATCTGTATCTCATTGTGGTCTCTCTTGCTTAAAGCTGGAAAAGGGAGCTTCTATCTGTGGGCTGGCTGATGTTTCATAGGAAGCATAACGTTGCAGGTAATTCAGGCTCTGCAGTCTAGAATCAGAATTTAAAGTTATGGAAAAAAATGAATCAATTAGTAAATACTAGTGCAATTTTTCAACCCATCTTTAACTTTTGTATTCATGCTTATTTCAAATACTTTAATTGCTAAATAAATAAATAAAGAAGAATACACAATATTCTTTAAAAAAATTGAGACAAAAGTAGTTTTAGTTATAGAAGATAAATGATTGTTTGCTTTGGAGAAAAAAATCCTTTCATAACCATTTGTGTACTTTTTATACAACAGAATGGTTAATATGGGTTTTAGACTTCTTACAAGGATTATGAAAAATGTACTGACTAATGTCTTTTCATTTTAATGACTGCTGTAGAGGTATGACAACAATGGCAGGCACAGAACATGCTGATAAGACCAATCATGGTAATTGATACTGCTTACCTTTTCAATTTGAAGAGATGGACAATAAAAGTCCATATGTCATGAACTAGCAGTACATGAAGATGCCATAGCTCTTTATTTTGCAACCTAAGATTTAAAACAGAGATACATAATTGTGATGAAGAGAGCACATCTATTTTCCAGAAAAATATTTGTCATTGTATCTAATGTGTTCAACAGAACATAAGTTCATTTTTATCAGTAATTACAATAGCAATTTACATGAATTTGGTCCCACACATTGTTACCAACCACATTGAAAGTTTTAGACATGTGCAAGATTGACTATGGAGTCTAATCTTGATCTCGGTTACCCTACTCTTGAACCAAACAATGTTGTACACAGAATCAATGAACATTCCCCTGTCATGAGTAAAAGGGAAAGATATACCTCAGCTGGTAAATAACAAACAGCTTACATCATACATATATGCTCATAACAATTTGTTCAATCACATTTTTATACATTAATTGCTGCCCTATTATTTGTACAATATTTATCAGTCTGGTTGACGTAGTAATTTATCTTTGATTTAGACATGCCATGGTTGACTTCTCCTTACATGGATTTATCAGTTTGTGATTGTACGTAGAAAATGTAATGAAAATCAAGATTACACCACCCTCAACAACAATTTATTAATTTATTTATGTAGGGTCTACAGTGTAGGTCTAGAAGAACCACACAAAAAAACTTACCTTTCACTTGTTTAAATATTGGTGTGCAATTTTTACTAGTAAAAAGATCACTTCACAAGGCCGCTATTAGCACAGTAGGATCTAGTCTAGAGTCTATAGCTGTACACCTAGACATTGAGTTTGAGTACATTCTGCATATCCAAACCCTTTCCTTATTGAGCCAGAGGCCGAGGTAGAAATTAGTAGTAGAATGAGAAGTCCAAGACTGTAGAGAGTAGAGACACGGCAGAAGAGAACTTTTGAGTCTTGAGGTCCACTCCATCTTTGAGTCTGACTCTTAAAAGAAAAATGAAATTAAGAAAAAAAAATAATATAGGGAGCCTAAGGCTTAGTGACCCTAATAGTCTACTGAGTAATAGATCTAGGTCTAGACCTAATTTTAATATTAATATGCCTGGACCTAGGCCTACTAGACTAGTCTACAATCCAACTTGTTACTGTAGCGCTAGTAGGTATAGACTAGATCTAGACCCAACTGAGTAACTCCCAGTAGACCTCGGCTCTAGTCTAGACTAGATTATAGGTCCACATCTAGGAGTAGGACTAGTCCAGCAGAAGAGAGCTGCAGACTGCAGTATGCTAGAGCCTTAGATCTAGACCTAGTAATAGTTGGAGAGGCTAGGTCTACATCTTCCCTAGATCTAGTATCAAGTATCATTATCAAGTAGATCTAGATCTAGGCCAAGAACTTAGATCTAGACCTAGACTAAATCTAGAGTCTAGAGGTCTACATCTAGACTAGATCTAAATGTAACTTGGGTCTAACAGCAACACTCTAGACCATCTACTCTCTAGAGTCCAGACTAATCTTCTTCTTCATAAAATATTAACGTCAAAACAATGATCCTGTTGTCTGTTGATTTTTAATTTTATTATCAACAAAAACAAGGCAAGGGCCGCTAAATAAATAGATAGATCTAGGCCCTAGAATAGAGGCCCTAGGCCTAGTATATTGTATATAACCCCAAGACTATTGCAAGAATAAACTAGATTAATGAGTTTGTACCTGCCCTAACCGTCGGTAGAAAATTCCTATTGAACCTGCATGAATTTATATGAATGGGACTGAAATTATTGAACCAGTGCAATTCGTCCACTTTTTAGCCCAGTTGGGGGTGATATCAATTGATATTATCTAAAGTTTTGTTCAGTTAAACACAAATGTAATTCTATAAAAATGACAGGAACACTTTTCTTCTTCCAAAATAAAAGATTTTTTATCAACAGAATTAATATTTTGAAAGAAAAACGGAATTTACTTACTTTTTCAAGGACTCTCTGGCAGTAGTTTAGCAAGCAATTTTGTGATCGATTTACCCCAAATTGACTAGCCTTGATTGCAGACACCTAAAAATCTATTTTAGCTTAAAATCGATTTGATGAAAGAGCTCACACGTATCGGTTTTAAGCTAAAACTGATTCGGCCTTAAAATTGATTTTTAAAATCGAAATCGATTTTAGTTGATGAAACACCCCCCTGGTAAGTACGGACAAGTAAAATATTTGCTCTTTCATTAAAATTTAAAGAGAAAAATGTGAAGCAAAGTTGTTGTTGTGGTTGCTGGGGTTAAGTTGTACATGTTTCTATGCGATTCCGCATTTTTTTTTTTTAAAGATGAAAAATCATATTTTAAGAGGTGATATTGTATTATCGTATGTCACTCTTATTATCTTACTAAATACAATTTAATTGTACTGGTTGGCATCTCTGCTACATGCAGGTTCAAGAAAGCAAGCCATACCTGAGTGATTCCTGCGTCATCTCACTCAAAAGCAAAGCCCTGGTCTCCGCTGCGCTCACAGTGAACTCTAGACTATCCTGTAAGCCCTGCACGACCCCAAGCTGACCTATGACCCGGAGGTTACCGTCAACCCAACCGTTGACCCCTTGCTGGTCGACATCGATGTCCATTGGGAGGGCGTCGTTACCGGACGAGCTGCCAATGTAGATGGCATTTACATCCAGGAGAGCTCGGTCTGCGTCTAATTCAAAAGGAATTTATTTGAGAGGGAATAATGTAATTAACGACAAATGCTGTGAAACATCAACATCATCATCATCATCATGAAGATTAAAAAAAAAGATCAAGACAAATTATCTGTTGCACTAACTGTAACACACACATATAAATATGTCACATGGTTTAATTATATTTATTTCAAACTTTTCCTCTCATAGTAAAACTGCTTTTGTCAACAAAGCTATATTTCTATTTGGCAAACTTTAAACATCTCTATTCGGAGGGTTTCTTCAGTTTGTGGTTTGTCAGTTGGGTGGTTCATCAGTTTGTTGACATTTAACTTTCAATCTTTACGTATTTCCTGTCCAAATGTTAGGGTACCTACATGTGTACTTTTTGTTCCTTTTTGCAATAAATATGTTTTCGATTCAAAATACATCTTAGGTTCAACTCTATTTTTGTTTTGCTTACCACTTAAAATAGGAGATTTGCAAATCTCTCCTTTTACTTTTTCACTGAATCAAGAAATTCAACTCTTTTACTTTGTTTTACAGAGAGTTTATGGGATTGGGAGTTTATGGGATCACAGTCTAAGGTATTTTTTCATTTGGTGTTCCATACATTGCAGAACATTGAGGAGATACAAGTGTAAAGTAACATCAAATGCACCACTTTATTTCATATTAGGTCTGGGGCCTGTTTCATAAAACTTGTTATCAATAACAACTGCCAGAAGTCTATTACAAATCTACTCATAGCCAATCAAATGTAAAGATTTCAGTAGCTTATAACAGTTATCGTATCGTGTTACGTTTTATGCAACAGGGCCCTGATTTAAGCTCTAGGAGGACTATTAAACTAATACAATGATAATATATACTAAACTCTTAGACATGATTGGGTAACACGTGGGGTGAGACGATATAGTCTGAGTTTCAACTAGCCCAGAATAATTCAGAGTTGAGTAAATGTTTACCTCCGATGGCTTGCGTAGCTTCAATGAACATTAGCGTGACCCCAGCAAGTTCAGCCTCAGCCTGGTCTAAGAGTCTGTTACTGTATGCTTGGTTGGTCTGAGGAAGTACAAAATACAATAAATACGGCAACTTATCACCTCTGAATAAACAACATAAACCAGATTGTTATTCAAGTCTGTACTTAATCATAACTTGGTATACTTCACTTCTTTAAAAAAAAAAATGGGGTCATGATTGCATTGAATATCTAATAAGAGATTGCATAATATAGTAAGAATTCAGAAATTTTTAGGTAAGTTGTTGAGATCTACTTCATCCATAACACATAGCTCTCAATGTGAACGCATAATTATGATTACCGGTACTCTAAAATGTTTTTATTTGAGGGACCAAATCACATAAATTTTGTGAAAAAGTTGAAAAAGTGGCAATTTTTATTGAAAATCAATGATTTTGAACCACTAAACATGTTGCCAATAAGAGGATTTTAATTTTATCGTCATGCAAACAAAAATGGATGAAGTGTGTGCAGAAATATTTTTCTTTTCTACTTGGCATCTGGTTTATTTTTAGGACTATTCATCAAAAGTAATTGAACCAAACCACAAATTGTGGATTGCCTGTCACAAACGTCCCTTTAAAAGAGTTTACCGGTACCGGTATTGGATTGTACTTTTGAAGGTGTGCTTTATAATACTTCATAACCTTCCCCGTTCTGTGGTGGTAATCTATCTGTTCATGGTTGATCAAAGAAAGAATACAGGCAGAAGTCAAAGAGAAGAGAAGGGAAAATGTATATGAGTTAATATAGAAGTTTTTAAAAAAGTAAGGAAAAGAACAGGAAAGACAGATAAAGAGAAGGGAGAGACTGAATGTAGAAGGCTTTAGTAAGGACGAAGAAGTACAAATTATCTACCTGTGTATGGTTGATCACTGTATCTGTTTGATCCAGTATGACTTGAACTGCCTCCAGTACGTTGGTAGTCAGAGAAAGCAACTGTCGAGTAGCTTGTAGCTGAGACTCTGCAGATGCTACTAGGATAACCAGACGATTCAACTCAAGACCCTGCAAAATGTACAAGAATAAATTACATCTAGGACATTTTTGTGCATAGACAAATAAAAAAATTCATCTATAAGTGTTAATTGTGATGAGTTTGAGGGTCTTAGTAATGGTAGATAACTCAGGATGATAGAGAGTCGGCAGACTGGTTGGTTATGATGGCCATGTTATTTATTCAACTACAGCGGATACCGGATATTCAGATATCACAAATTGTAAAAAATTGAGGGGTTATTTATTTCTTAACTGCAGATGAATTACAAGGAATCTGCTCGTCAGACTCTTAAATGCTCAATAAAAAGGAAGCCAATTACACACTGCAGTAACACACCTTGCATAGTCATTAGGTGTTTAGTACATACATCTCTACAAATTACTACCTACATGTATTGTTAATTAATCCTTTGCTCTAAACCATCTTTGATTCTATGTCAAACTCTTATAGAATAAGTTCTCTCTGTCGTGTTCTATGAGTAACCCAGAAATAAATCCATAAAGTGCTATCCTATAAGTTTGTCCCCTGGACACGTTTTCAAAACCCAACTTCTCTCTGGTAAACATGGTTCAATATGGATATCTATGGATCTACCCAAAGAGTAAAAGCGGTAACAGAAGTTAAAACAGGGATTCAATGTCTTGTGCAATGGATTAGCAATAACTGTTATGTTTGTTGTGATAGCATAAAACAACACTGAACCAGTGTTATAATGGTACAGTATTAAAACAGATGCATCAGAACGGGTGAACGAAAATGAAACATGCAGCTAGAGAAGAGGAAAATCAAGAAGTATTTAGTCGTTACCTGTGCCGTAACCATAGACAGCAACGAATCAGCCTCCAAGGTTACATTCCTAATCCTACCCAGTTCTGTCTCGATCAGCTCCATCTGTCCAGCAACGGTCAGAGCAGCCACACCATCCCTCCTGGTCAAAGCGTCGGACACGAAGATGGCCGCACTGGAGTTGTAGTTGGTCAACGTGGTGAAGTACTCTTGGACAGTGGCGTTGGCGGTGAGGATACTGGTCAGTGTCTGCAGGGCCGCTGACCGGTAGAGAGTCATCTGGTCAAGCTGGCTGGACGACTGCTCCTGGAGGCTGACCAATGTCCTTGATAACTCTGATGCCCTTTCTGCTACTAGAGTGACATTCCTCTCAAAGACTGCACTATCGATGGCTTCTATCTGTATTCTCAGAGTGGTGAACTGATCCTTCAGGGTGTCAAGGGCATCCCCGGTCGCTACCACCATCGGTTCCACATTGCGGAGCTGAGCATCCTGTCTCTGTAGCTCCTGGATGGAGGCTCCTAGAGACAGGAGCTGGGTGTGAAGAGACTCCAGGATCCGGGTGGAGTTGTAGAGGGTGTCCACACATTGATCACATTCTGTATGGAAGGTCAAAGGTCAAAGGTAAAAAACATAGATATATTACAGCTATAAACTAACGATTAGTATTCAACATGATAAGGGGCTCCTGGATGGAGGCTCATAAAGCCAGGAGCTGGGTGTGAAGAGACTCCAGGGTCCGGGTGGAGTTGAAGAGGGTGTCCACACACCGATCACATTCTGTATGGCAGGTCAAAGGTCAAAGAAATGTACATAAGAGATAGCTTTCCCCTTAGAGTTTCTATTCAACATGACAAGGGGACTCGAGGACGGAGGCCCCAAGGGCCAGGAGCCGGGTGTGAAGGGAGTAAAGGATCTGGGTGGAGTTGTACAGGGTGTCCACACATTGATAAAATACTGTAGGAAGCTAGGTCAAAGGTCAAGGACAAACAATAGCTTTGAATGTTATCACAATGTTGGTAAAGTCATGAAAGGAAAGAAGAAGAAAAGAATGTGTGTTTGTGTGTGCATTGATGAGGTTGAACACAATTAACACAGATGAATCGTTTCCTCAAAATCAATATTACATCCCTAAACTACATGTACACTGTACACAAATATTAAACAAGAATACTCATTAATACACAACATTAGAACAAAGAAGACTCCAAAATGCCCAATAATGATTTGAAATGTTAACTTACTGACAACCAGTTGGCTCATTTTCTCATCTAAACTCAAGAGGGAACATAAAGGAATAGACAATGGTATCAGCAGTGTTTCCTGGTGGAAGCAGCTGTGGACACATAGACACATCGTGCAGGCAATACAGGGTACAGTCAATGTGAATCTCATTTAAAGTCTATCTGCACTAGTTTGGCCAGGAGGGATTAGACCTCCCTGTATGGCCATTGGCAGGTGGTTATCTCATCAAATCAGCTCTCAATTAACATAAGAAGAGGGATCATGGGGGATCAACAAGTACCACTTAGGCATTGTTGGCTGTATATGTATAAAGGGAGCAAGTAGCTACAAATAGTGCAGTCCGGCTTTAAACCAAACAAAATAATTGGTAGCACATTTAATCTAGCCTTAGCCTTAGCTCACTTTTCTTCTAACTCTACTCACTTGTGCATCCATCGGAGCTGAAGTTGATGAAACCTGGACGACATTCATCACACAGTCTACCGGTGATACCAGTTTTACAGGGACACTGGCCCGAGCGGACATCACAAACAGCCTGAGAACCATCATTGGTACCTGTTGCATCGCAACCACAAGCTAAAACAAGAGAAAACAATGAAGTGAACATTGCATTAGTTTATAAGATAAATGAATATTTGCTTTTCAAAATAGAAGAAAGAGGCTGCTGCCCAGATTTTTCTTTTCCAACATTTGCTTATTTCTTCAAAACAACATTAAAACATAATTATAACATAGGAAAATATATATGACCTCAATTACAAAATATGAACTATAACAATCAATCTATATTCATTCAGAATTTTTTTTTTTGATTCATACAGGTGTTTGTGTGAACAAATTTCTTCAGACAAGCTACTACTACTAAGAAAATATTCAAAACTTTGGAAAAAATAGGGCATAGACAATGTTCGCAAACGTACAGAGTTGGAAAAAGCTTCATGGCTTGATTGTGTTCAGGAGAAGAAGAAATGGAAAAAGGAATGTTACGCACCTATACAAAACTGATCAGGCAGTCCAAAGCTCCCATCCTCACAGGTATCACACTTCACCCCAAGCACCCCAGCCAGACAGCTACAGACCCCACCCCCATCACACTGCAGGTCCTGGGATCCAAACTCGTTGCAGTTACACTCCACGCACCCCGACGGGTCGCCAAAGCCGTAGGAGTTCGGGAGGCAGGCATCGCATCGCGTTCCTCCCACTCCGGGCAGGCAGGGGCACTGACTGGTTATGTGGTCACAGAGAAGGTCAGATGACCCCTGGGGGTCACAGTTGCAGGCTGGAGATCGATAGAGAGACGGGTTGAGTAAGCAGCAAAAAGTATGTTATAATCACGATGGAAAGTATAAACCATCAAACAAGGTATTGTGAATATACTTAATGCATGTTTGCAATGGTTAAATATTGATGCACTACGTCATTTCTCTCTTGTCATTAAACTATGAAACTTAAACTAAACTCAAATTTAAAGCTGAACCATAAGTGGTGATTTCAATGAACATATTATTCTTAGCTGATTTTTTTTCATAAGATCCTCTGACTACCAAAATGAAATTCAATCCTATAGAAATAGTTAGATGGACATGAAACAGTTTCCAGTTTACCAGGTTGCCTTTTTTCCTTCATCGTAGTACGAAAGTGTTTTCAGAACATTTAGGACTCAAAAGAAACTGCATATTTAGAGCTAACATTGACAAATTTATCAATTAATTTGTTTTTAGTTTAAGTTGTTTTAAAGGTTTACTACAAATGCTAAAATTGTTGGCCTTTTATTGCTCTATTTTGAGATCAATTTCTTCCTTTTCCTGGTTCTTGTTTTTCTTTGTAAAATGTTTAAAAAAAATTTATTAATAAAACACATAATAATAGTCAAGCAAGAAATGAAACATATACGGCATGATCTTATCAATGATGACACACTCCATAGACAATTACAAGGCTTTGACCAGACAATGTAACTCACCCTGGCAGTCCTGCTGGCTGGCGTTGCCGTACGTGAAGTTCTGACATCTCTCGCAGTTGAATCCTGTCGTACTGAACCCGCATCCCACACACTCCCCTGTCAAAGAGTTACAGGAGTCGGTGTTACCGTTGCACTCACAGAGCTGGCAGAAACCACCAGGGTTGGCTGGCTGACCATAGTAGAAGTCATCACAACTGCAAGATAATAGGAAAATATTTGAAAATAGGGGATAAAAGATCTTGTAGAATTAGAAGTCCAATGGCTTCTATTGGTAAATCAATAATGATAAATTATTGCAACACATATCAGCTGGCAAACAAATGTGTGTATTGTAATACCAGAAATGCAACAAAAGGAACAAAAATTTACTTGGAGAAGATAGCACGCTAGAGGGCAGCAGACAGATGTCATCAGTTGATCCAGATACATATGAGCAGCAGTACATAATAGTTGGGTGGCATGACATTCAAACTGAGAGGTAAACTTCATAACTACACATACAGCTCATGTGCTATGTATTGACTTCGGTTGTATGACACTACTTACTCTTGTGACATTTGCTTCACATCAATTTCCTGCACTAACCAAATTCTTAACTTTAACCCTGACCCTAACACTTCATCTAACCTAAAATCCAATTTCGACCCTAACAGTTACACCCTAATCCTAACCCTACATCTAACTCTAAATCCTATTGTCACCCTAACCCTAACCCTACATCTAACCTAAAACCAAACTGCCACCCCACACCTGACCATATACCATATACCATTAACAAAATAAAACAAATAAAGCCCACAGAAACTGTCGCAGGAGCAAATGTCAAGTCACCATTTGCTTCAATTCTTTCTATAAAATAGAGGATTTAGATTTGACTGAAAAATGAAGACTTTCTACTTACATGTTGCAGAGAGGACTCAGATGACCTGGAAAACAATCTTGACAGGTCACGACCCCATCAATGTCCGCACACAGGTTGGACTGAGCAGTGGGTGGCCCGCATGGACACGCCTGACAGGCATCAGGTGTACCCGACAAAGCATCACCATAGAAGCCATCTAAACACACTTCACAGTTGAAACCTGAGGAAATGCAATCAATATTAACGTAATAATTCATAGTTTTCTATGACAAATCTATTAACCCATTGACTACTGAATTGTTATTTTCCCTATAGGTTTAATACAGGAGCCACCCGGTTCCAGTAGGCAATGGATTAAAAGATCAAAATATAAGTTAACCATCAGAAACTTTATACAGAATATAAGCTGTGAATTTATATTGAATAATGCATGAGCATGATTTGATTTGACTTAATTTCATTATATTTTAGTGATTCAGCAAGATGATTAACATCGATCGAATGTGACGTAAATGACTTATGATCTCATCTGTCTTGAAAACAGCGAGAGAAATGAGAGCACTTTGTGTGAATTGTAAGATTTTACATGTGTCTTGAGAAATTTCCTGATTGGGGGCTATTATCTCGTGAAGTTGTTGTTGGTATGCTAATATTTAATACCTATCAGTCATAAACCAAATTTTAGAGCTAACTTTACACCGTCGTATGGGATAAACCAGCAAAGGAAGTTATCTCCCTTGTTGGAACTCTCAAAAGCATCTCATAAGTTTTATGGAATAAATTGCCGGAATACCTTAGAAATATAGCAACATACGCAAATTTCTAAATTAATTTGAAAACATACTTATTTAGCACTTTGTAAAATATCTCAATTATGAACCCTGTGCATCATATCCACTAGTTCTATATTCTGTTCTGTAAAGTACATAGAGACATACAATTATGCCTATGTTTTATTTCGCTATGGAAACATGTTTAATGATCATTATCATAAGTCCCATAATTCAGGTCGAGCTTCAGGTCGTTACAGAATGACTTACCTCCAGTGTTGTCTTGACAGTCTAAACACTGCCCGTTACTGGGGTCACATGTTGAGCTATGACCATTGCATTCACACGCAACACATACGCCAAAGAAGGAATGAGAGGTGGTGTTCACACGGTAGAAACCTGAGGCACATTCCTACAAAAGAAATAACACCATGGAAAGACACCAATGATAGGACAATATACTTTCTAAATGGAAAAAGAAATGTATGGCTCTCAAACAAAATAAAATGCATATCAGATTGAATAAAGTAAAATGTAAATAATATATATGGAGAAAAAAAATTACATGTAAGATCTTTCATAAAAACCCAAGGGTATCAGTTGCAGCAAAAGCCATTACTTTCAAGTAAGATATTAAGCAACTGCATTGTTCAACTTGTGTCAAATTTTTAAAGAGAATCTTACAAATATATACCACTATCACATTAAATGATATAAACGAGTATAAGCTCTTGTCTCTGAATTTCTGGAAATATTGTATATCAGTAGCTTTCTACATTCCTCTGGTTGAATTCCAGATTAGTTCAAAATTTAATAATTACTGGAACCGAACTTGATTCCAAATCTTACCTCACAGGAGAGTCCTGCATACTGTGGGCCACAGGTGCACTGTTCTACAGCCAGAGCTCTGGGGGCGGTCTGCACATAGCTTGGTGAGTCCGCAGGGGTCGATTTGTAGTATGACACACTACCGATGCTGTAGCAAGAAATTGGAGTGTAATACCACAAGATTATAAAAATATTATAATTGTTGGAATTTTTTTTTAATTTTTTAAAACAAACACCCAAAAAAAACAGCAATGTATAAATCTGCACATGCATAAAAAATGATAATCATATATACTAGAAATGTTATAAATAATATTTCCAAATAAATATTTTCTCATAAGGCCAAGATAATATTTGACACTTATTTTCATATATTTCCTTTAATGGAATAGATGTAATAATATTCCTGCACTTATTCAAAACCAACTTGATGTCAGGGTAAACTTCTTCTTTAAAACACAGCAAAAAACACCAACAACAACAAAACAAAAACAAGAACAAGCTCAATACCTTGATGCATGTGCAGCTGAACTGAGCGTAGCAGAGACAAGGATGCTATTGACATTGCTGAGAACAGTCAAGAACTGGGCCCTGCTCACTGACTGACCAGTACCAGTGGACACCCAGCCTGACCGTTCACTCATCCCAACAGACATGGTGGTATAATCCCCAGGCTCTTGGCTGCCGAGTTGGTAGCTCAGCTCTTCTTCTTGACTCTGAAAAAAAGAAAAATCAAATCTTATTTAACTCATCTATATTAAAGCTAAAAGCTAAAAAGCAAATCATGGGGTGAATTTGACACATGCATGTAGAGTATGATCAAATAGCACTCTTTGTAATAGCAACCGTTCAAAGTATGCTTTTAATGTTTCAGTATCTTTCCTCCATTTCATTTCTTTATCGACAGAACTTTACTTACACTATGATAGATATAATCTCACATATCTGGAAATCACCATGATAATTGAACACTTTGAAGGACATCAGTACTCCAATTATTAATCATAATCCAAACAGGTGTTCACAAAATCAAATGAACTGTATCTACTACGGTACATCATATGAGCCATTTTAAAGCCTAAGCCAAGATAGGATAACACTCCTCTTTCAAATACTTACTCCAGTATATAATAATAATAATAATAATAATAATGGTGGCTTCTTATATAGCGCACATGTCCATCACGTTGTTACGCTCCTGATATGAGTTAATTGATATTCAAACAAAATCCTTTGGCCATTGTCTATGAAAAGTATTTCTTCCAAATGAAATCAGTACCTGAATAGACATTGTAGCTTCTGTTGGTACAGTGCCAGAAGAACTACCACTCCCTTCCAGGAGGTACGACAGGTCAAAGGTCACTGTCTGATCGTATACTCCTAGCAGATTACCCGAAAAGTCATCTGCGGGTAGTCTCCAGAACGCTACGACTCCTTCATTCAGTACGACAGATACATAGTCTCTGTTAGCGATCACATTGGCAGTGACTGGCAGTGGAGGGTCAAGGATGTTTAGGGGGATGAAGACTTCCCACAGGTTTACTGTGGCCTCATTGGTGGGTATGGTGTACTGTAAGGACAAATGGAAATACAATTGAACAAATACAATTTATAATGCAAATACAATGCCATGTTTGCATGATTTAGCTATCACTTTGGGAGTGACTGGCAGTGGGAGATCAAGGATGTTTGAGGGGACGAATACCTCCCAACAATTCCACTGTGACCCCATTGGTGGGTATGGTGTACTTAAAGAGAAAGTTAGAAATAAGATTGGTTCAGTCTATCATCTTTCTTTGTAACGATAAATTGTGGCATGTAATGACCGTAACAAGCCAAATCATGAAAACAATAAAACAATTAAAAATACATAATACATGTTACTGTTGGTATGTAAATAATAAGCACCAAGAAGAATGGTATCAAACACAGAATTCAAAAGGTAATATAAGACACCAAATCAACACATAATAATGCTTGAGCTAAGTTGCAAGCTGATAGAGCTAATGAATTTTTTTTTTTTTTAAATCTTTTTTTAAATATCTCAATTTTATGAAATAATCTACTATACTGGTGTGTAATATACATGCATGCTGGTTTTGCTACATCATTTCCAGTCACTAAAATCATTTCCACTCATTTCATCACCACATATTTAAATTATGAAGTATCATGAACCCATTGTCTGCGGAACCGGGTGGTTCATGTATTAAGCCTATGGAAATGAGAGAAATCGGTAGTCAATAGGTTAAATTTACCTGTATAGCTCTTTGTGTAGTGCTATCACACTGGTCAGTGATTCCCATACACACACAGTCAAGACAACCTGATGGATGGGCTGGGTTGCTATAGAACGACCCAGCCACGCATGTATCGCACTGCAGACCCTCAGTATTACTCTGCAATAAAAACAATTAAAAAACAACAGATGAGAATAAAAATGCAAGCATAATATTTAACATGTATGCATACATGTACCTCCAACCATTCACAGCGAAAATTAGGAATCTCTCAAGGCAAAATTAGGAATACAGTTAATTTTGTATACTAGCTTTTCAGATAGAATATTTCAGAAAAAGAGAGGAATCTAGAGTTCAAAACAATAGCTTGAAGGCCAAAAGTTAGGAATCATTCCTCAAATATAGGAATGTTTGCCAGCTATGTGTATGTGACATGTATGCAATATGGAAGATGACCTATTTCTACACGTATCTTAGCAGTCCTTCATTCAGCAGAGCTAATCTCATTCTGCAATACTATCACTCTGCAGAAGATACCTCACCAAAATATGTTCACAGAGTCACCGTAAAAGCTGTTTCTAAGGAAACTCTCTGTGTTGGTACAAGCTTTGATCCTACTAATATACTGCTATCTGTCAATATTAATTATACTTCAGAAAAATTTGTATCACAATTTATTGAGCACTAAAACTCATTCAGTATTCTAAACTGTTATGCAAAAAGCCTCAATATATACTTTGAATATATTGAGACTCTGCTACACACCCTTAAGAATTTTTCTCTTCTCTGTAATAGCCATCTCTGAAACATGGCTGAATAGAAACTTCCCTCCCTTATTTAATTTAGAACATTGAAATCGAAAATAATAATCACAAAAACTAATTGATGGTGATTGAAAGATATTATATCCTATAAAATGGGCATAGACACAGAGGAATAAATTTTGTAACTCGATGAATTCACATATAAACTATAAACTAAATCTAAAGACATACCTTGCATATGCACTGTCCTGTAAGGGAGTCACACACGTCACTCAGGCTTCCAGAGACATCACAGTCACATGGTGAGCAGCCCTCAGAGGAGAGTTCCTTGAACCCTGGCAGACATTTCGAGCAGTCCCGACCGGTCACCCCCGGTTTGCATGGACACTGACCGGTCTGCTGGTCACACTGAAGACTGACCGACCCTATCGGGTTGCACTGGCATTCCTACAAGGAGATGAGACGAGTTACATTTCTCAACAATTACATGGACATGTGTATACTTGGCGATAGTTCCATAGCTCTTCCAGTATAGTAGGAAAGCAATAGGCCATTTTTGTAATGTAATCAAATTTAATGCTCAAGTCTTTGTTAAGTGCCCTGTTAAAAATGATTTCACTCACCTGTTATGAATAATTGTATTTCAATTGTCAGAATGTGAAATGCATACATTAATTGTTGCTGCGTAGGACAGACATTACAGCTTTTTTTCATTTCTATTTATTTTTCACTTCTGACGGGGTCTGTAAACAAATTCATTCAAAGCTGTACCTAATGGTGCTACAACATAAATGGTAGCAGAACAGAAAATACTGCAGTATGTTAAACATGAGGCACTTATATTAACTACAGGTACATTGCATATTGAATTTTATGAGGGTCGCTACCACTTATGTAGCATGAATATGGATAGAGTATTATTTGTGACGTGAAATGAAATGCATCTTGCAGAGTGGTTGCCTGACCTTGCATCCGGTAGTACTGTTTAGTCCCCATGTGAAGGTCACACAACGATCACACCGACGTCCAGCAGTGTTGGGAGGGCAGTTACACTGACCAGTTGTAATATCGCATACTTTGTCATCTCCAAAACAGTCACAGGCTACAAGAGATAACAATTTTAAAAAGATGAGTCTATTTAAATAAGATACATGGTGAGGCTGTCATTTTACTAATCTCTAGTGAAAATAATGTTTGATAATGATGAGCAGCTGTTTCATGTCCTTACTTATAAATCAATATAACAGGAGCAAACTATGATTCCCTAAAGAATACACAAGCTAAAAACATTTTCATTTTAATAGTCAAAGTGTACTCTTGAATAAATACTAAAACACTAGAATAGAGTTATTCACCCTTTCAAGAAATACCAAGCTCTGCGTGTATACTTAATAAATCAATAAAGGTCACATTAAACATGATTAAAATCAAATTGGTTTAAACTTGATTAAGAAACTTAAAATCTCTTGTTCAAATATCTATAACCAGCATTCATCATGACATGATCGTCATCTAGAAATGAGTATACACCTGGGGGTGTTTCACAAAGATCCTAAGTTGAACTTATCTCTAAGTTGGACTGATCAACCTTTCCTGATCGATTCCACAACGTTTCTTTCACAATGCAATCGCTTGACCATAACTGGTCTTTACCTTTAAGTTCGACTTAGAATCTTTGTGAAACACCCCCCTGGTATCTTTTCTCTCCAACGTATTAAAAAATGATATCGCATATACTTACATGTACAGCCGGTGCTCCTGAATGAGAAGAATTCTGGGAGACACGAGTCACAGGTGCGGCCCCCTATACCCCCCTTACAGGTGCATTGACCCCCATAGGAGGCGCAAGATAGCCCCACGCTACCCACAAGGTCACAGTCACACCCCTGTGCCCCGTCAAAGTAGAACGTCGTCAGGGAGAAGACGTTAGCCAGACAGAAAGACTCGTCTGCGCTACCAAGTCTGTAGGGAAAAGGAAGGAAGGAAAATGGATATAGATATTGATTGCTTCTTTATTATCTCTCCAATGCTGATCAAATTAAAATACAAGATGGCTCTTTGGATAATGCAGCGATTTTGAACCTAAAGGTCCTACATGTAGGTTCAAAATCAAGTTAGTGAGGTAGGCTATGTGGGTAAGACATTAATATTATTAAAATCATTATGTATCTTGGATAGGAAGCCACATGTCTTTGAGATGACTAATTACCTTCACTTATTAGTACATGAACTTTCTTTCTTAGCACTCAGATGTATTTAACATCAATCACCATTATTATTTAGTCATGGTTCCACAATGCCTCTATAAAGCTTGATTTCAAATCCTCAAATATACTATTGAAACATCTACAAAGTGGCTTCTTTATAACTACAACAGGCATATCCAGAAAATGTTGGAGTTTAAAAAAGCCTTAAAGGTTTATAACCTCTAAAAAATTTCTTGTTTTTCTTTCCTTGTTAGTGATTTTTTTTCTTTTCTTTTTGTTTGGTGAATCTTGGATCTGCTTTTGATCTTAAGCCACACTCCTAGCCTCTATGACACCAATTACAAAAATCAATTAAGGCCCGTTCAGATATGAAGCGCAAACCCACAGTGTTTTTTTGCAGGTGTTTGCCGCTGCATATCTGAACTTCTGAAGCTCTTAGGGGTACGACTCCTCACCTCATGTTATTGGTCTGAAGATCACAGGTGGTAGCAAACTCAATGCCACGCCCATTCCCAAGAAGGGATCGAGGGTCGCTGTACTCTACCGGTATAGCTACCAGTTGATCCTACAAATAGAAATGAAGAGAATCAGGGAACATTATATCATCTTTTCAGATGGGTGTTAATCGTGTATTAAACTTTAAACGCCCTTCTGGCTACTAACAAACAACTTGCACTTCATTACTAGTATGTTTCTAAAAAATTCAAAAAGATAAAAATATAAATGGATAAAATTTACACAGGGCTACACTGCATTCTATTCCTTGATTCAGAATATGATTTGTAAAGTACACATTTTTAACAAACATGTAAAACTAGCCGGAAGATAGCAATGAAAATTTATAAAGGATGCTATCATTAGTGTACGTTGAGCACGTGACTGTAGTCCAAAGCGGTGGCTGCATGCGGGATAGATATCCTCTCGGGAGTTTTTGGATCTTATTTTTGGAGCAGCAATACTCTAGAGGGTATGGCTGTCCTAGATTTTTTTGAGGGCTTACAAAATTTTTTTATCAGCTTTAACTTGCATTAGTAAAGAACATACAAGCATGACAATACTTCAATATTTGGTCAATTGATGAACTGTCACAAGTCTAATACATAAATGTCAATATAATCAGAGTGCTTATGTTTTCTCAAATGAAGACAGCTGTATTTAAACCGAAGAATGTTACCATGGCAATAAATCAAGTTTTGTTTGCATTTTGTGGAGCAGATGGCACACAGAGCATGCTGTCACAATATTTGCTCTCAAGAAACTGATCAATAATAGATTGATTTTTACTTCAAGTCTACTGAAAATGCATATTATGATATACCGCAATATCACCTGGTTTTGGAAGGGCATCAACTCTGTGAAATTTGATGCGAGTTAATGCAGGTCTGGCTCAAAACAGAAGATAAATGCTAGAGAAGTATAGAAGAGTTGGATTTTTATAGTTTATAGAGTACTTATTCAAAGGGATGATGAGAGTTGACCTTGTGATCGGCTCTACGATCTTTGGCCAATTAAAAATCTCAGAACTTATTTGCCTCTTTCAGATGCTGATTTCAAAAGGTCAGTCCAAAATATTGATAAGGGCAGCATTCCACGAAACCTTGTATTTAAAACTGTTTTGTGAAACGGTGCACTGATGTGATTGATACACACCTGTAAAAACCCAAATACACACAAATTAATGTGTATACCATAAAATCATTATAGCTTTACATTGGCTCTTTCAAGGAGGGGTCTTTATTCATTGCAGTGCCATTATACAGGTTTGACTTTTGCTACTTACAAGTAGAACTTTAGCTCCTCCTTGTGTATTGATGCTAGCAGTGATCCTCCAGCTACCAGGAGTGAGGATGAAGAGCTCCTCGAGCTCTGGATGGCCAGTGTTCTCCACTATACCATCATAACACCACACTCCTGAGCATAGAGGGAGGGTGGTCTGGCCCCTCATCACAGTGCCCTGGCTGCCCTCCCCTATGGGCTGAATGGTGAAGTCCACTCGGCTGATGCCTTCTGTGATGGCTCTGAGGACTAGGCGGAACTCTCCATTGAATTGGGAGGGTGGAACAGTCAAAACAGTGGAGGTGTTGACCTGAATAGGAAAAAAAACATGATCCATACTCCTTAAGAATTACTTTAAATCAAAGAGAGCATAATTATACACAAATGTATTAAACAATCAATTTTACATGTATCTTTATATTGATTAGTCAAAGAATAATTTGATTTATTATCAAAGTATCATGATCTTACTTCTATAAACCTACAAGGTATTCACAGAAATTGTTGAATGGATTGACCACAAATACACTTACTTTAAGAATTTAACGAAAATATTTCTATGGAATAATTATCAATTTTTTCCAATAGTATATACGTTTTTGATTAAAATAAACTATTTACTATGTGTATACATGCAATGTTCTACATTGATGTGGAGAGACCATGTCCAAATGATAAACGTAAATAAAGTTTGTGGAAAGCATTGTAAAAACCTCTTGTAACATCTAGTTTCAGGCAGTCAGAATATACATCATAATTCATTTCTAGACAACTAGTTTTCCTACATAGATGGCCAAATAATATATTAACAGGTGTGGCTATTAATTCAAAAGTTACATTTCCTTTTTGCTACCAGAACTAAAGAGCTAAAGAGAACCAATTTTTTCTTTCACAATGATCTTACCGAACCAGACAGCTCCACGTAGCCGATCCCGCTGAAGCCGGACACCTCTCTCTTCCAGTATGGACTATCCATAGACTCAAACTCAGTGTTGATGAAGTGGAGTGTGGGGTAGAAAGCATTGGAGGCAACACTGAAATATTCAAGACAGGAGAATATCAATGAAAATTATATATAAAAAGAGAATGAAATCTTTGAGGAGGCGCGATAGCTCAGTTGGTAGAGCAGTGATCTCGTAATCCGGTGACCCAGTTTTGAAACCAAGGCAATGCACTAGTGCCCTTTGGTAAGGCATTAATCCTAATTACCAGGTCTTTCGGAGAGGACCTAAAGCCGTCGGTCCTCTGGTTGCTTACTTGCTTTAATACTAACAAGCATTTATGCTTTCTTAGCAGTCAGGTAAAATAACCATCACTACAGACTTACCAAAATTTTCAAGGTTATGCATAACTAGGACATGGCAATTTTGTACATGTATCAGGTAAATGGAACAAAGGAACAGCATCAGAAAGGCGATTACAAAAGGTGTTTCCTGTAAGCCTGTCACAGAAATGTTTTTTTGCCCTGCCCACATCATCATCATTAGAACTAACCTGTAACACCTACGACCAGTCACACAAATCCTGCAGGTGCACTCCCTATTGTTCTTAATACAGACTGGCTTCTGTGCCCCGCCCACATCATCATCATTAGAATTAACCTGTCACACCTTCGACCAGTCTCACGACTCCTGCAAGTGCACTCCCCATTGTTCTTAATACAGACTGGCTTCTGTGCCCCGCCCACATCATCATCATTAGAACCAACCCGTCACACCTACGACCAGTCACGCGACTCCTGCGAGTGCACTCCCGATTGTTCTTAATACAGACTGGGTGCTCTACCCCACCCACATCATCATCATCATTATCATCATCGAAAGAACTAACCTGTCACACCAACGACCAGTCACACGACTCCTGCAGGTGCACTCTCCATCTGTCTTATCACAGACAGAGTTCTCTGCCCCACCCACATCATCATTGTCATCAACATCATTAGAACTAACCTGTCACACCTACGACCAGTCACACAATTCCTGCAGGTGCACTCTCCATAGGTCTTATCACAGACAGAGTTCTCTGCCTCACTCACATCATCATCATCATTATCATCATCGAAGGAACTAACCTGTCACACCAACGACCAGTCACACGACTTCTGCAGGTGCACTCTCCATCGGTCTTATCACAGACAGAGTTCTCTGCCTCACCCACATCATCATCGTCATCAACATCATTAGAACTAACCTGTCACACCTACGACCAGTCACATGACTCCTGCAGGCCGTGCACTCTCCATAGGTCTTATCACAGACAGAGTTCTCTGCCTCACTCACATCATCATCATCATCATCATCATTAGAACTAACCTGTCACACCTACGACCAGTCACACGACTTCTGCAGGTGCACTCTCCATCGGTCTTATCACAGACAGAGTTCTCTGCGCCGCCGACATCACACTGGCAGTTCGAGCAACCCTCTTGACTGGTATCTGACAGGCCGTAGTAGCCATCTTGGCATTCTTCGCATCGTCGTCCCTGGGTGAATTCCTTACAGGGACACTGGCCAGTGGAGTCCTTGGCACAGACCTCAGAGCCCCCTACGGTACCGGCCGTGAAGCAGTCACAACCTGTGGAGTCATGTAGACAAACAAAAAGTTTGAGATCTCCCTTTTTGGTCAAATAGAAAATGTTTTCTTACATAGCAAAGTGAGCAATTGTATACATGTATGTGAGATCTAATCAGGACTTTTTTTTTATATGGTGTCTCTCCAATATATCATACAGAGAAATAAGTAAATCAAATCAAATTACATTAAAATACATCAAGATAAATTTGCCCCTAAGTTCCTGACAGGGTAAAATTAACAAATGTTAAAATTAGCTTATTTCAAAACAAACTATTGCATTTTGCAATTTTATAGCATTCTGTTTGGCACTGGCTCTCCTTTTCCATTTAAGGAAGTCTCTTTGATCATTTTTAAGAGCTAATGAGCAAAGAGCCTTCACCCAGCCCTTTAAGAAAAGTTGTTGCTATTCTAGCCCCTATAAATCTCGGACTATGAATAAGTCTCTAAATAAAATCAAATAAACTAATTAGGCAATAGAGTAGAGCATGCAGCTACAATTAATGATTTTAGATACCAAGCAATCAATACCTAATATGACAAATATAACACCAAATAAAAGTTCTGTGCTTGACTTACCAAGACATCCATTTGTATTAGCATCTGTGAGATCGTAGTATCCATGTAGGCATTCATCACACTTTGACCCTTGAACATTGACCTTACAGAAGCAGTCACCTGGAAGCTGCAGTAAAAACATAAATAAAAAATCAACAAAGTTCAGAAATTTTTAATTAATTTTTGTATAAAATGTTACTTACTATATTTCTTCTACTGTACTAACCCTCTGACATGCAAAAAATTCTGAAAAAATTCTCAAACCACGAAGATATCTATGGTTTTCTTTGAAGGTGTTGATGTATGACACCCTCTAACAGTGATTAACAGTAAATTCTCCCAACCATTTTTGAATTTTCCCAACCGTTTTTCCATGAAAAAAAAGACATAAAACAGGCTATAAAAAATCTGTCAATACTTAAATGTCTGGAATGGAATGTAGAGCCATTTTATTGCTTTGTGAAATGTCCATTCACCTAAAATGTAATTAAATTGTAATAATATAGTTGGGAGAATTAAGGAATCGATCAGATCAGTTTTTCCCAATTTGTACCATGAATAATGGTCCGTTTTCGCTCAATTTTCAGATTATTTTTAATTGTACATCTAGCATTGAAGTCACTACCTTAGCACCTCTATCTCTCATCTGAACAATGTTACAAAGTCCCTTTAATGTTCCCATGCCTATAGGCAACATGGAAGCAAAACTGCTTTTGTAAACCCTGACCCACATGCCCTTCTTTTTTCCCTTTCTATTACTTTCTCCTTATGCAGTGAAAGCTCTCTATAAAGACCACCCAAGGGAGACAAGAAAAATGGCCTTAAAGGCAGGTGGTCTTTATACGTACAGGTTCATTTAGTACATGTTTCAATGAGAAACCATTTTCAAGGAAAACAAAAACTGTGGTCTCTGTAGACAGGTGGCCTTTCTATACAGGTGGTTGCTAAAGCAGGTTTGACTGTACCTATAAATCTTTCATTCACTTTCATGGTCAAATAACAATACAAACTTGTACCATGCCAGCAGGGGCGGTGTCATCATCACTCATGACACACTCTCCGTTGACGAGACCAACGTTAGGATCCTCCCTGGTCCCTGGTAGGAAGCAGTCACAGGCCTGGCAAGCTTCCACATCAGACTGCTGTGTGCCTGCAGGCCGGAAGTAGAACTGGACGCATCGGTGACAGTTGATTCCTTGGACGGGCAGAGAAAGAAATGTGTTAATGATCCATGAAATAAAAAACTAATGAAGGCAGTGTTATGCACACATGCCCTTCTAAACAACATACCTTCTTGAAAAGAAAAAAAATAAAGAAATTTTAAAAAATGGGAATGAATTTACTTTTGGCCAGGAGGGATTAGACCTCCCAGCGTGGTCATTGACAGGTGGTTATCTCATCAACTCAGCTCTCAATTAACATAAAAAAGAGGATCATGGTAGACCAACGGGTACCGCTTAGGCATTGTTTGCTATATAGAGGGTGCAAGTAGCTATAAGTAGTGCAGTCCCGCTTTAACCTGATGACTGCTGAATTATCTCATTCCCATAGGGTTAATACAGGAGCCACCACGTTCCCATAGTCAGCGGGTTAATAAATAGCCTTTTCACCATATGCTATCGATCCACATACCTGCTGTGTTATCCCTGCAATCCATGCAAACACCACCCCCTATGTACTCTCCGGCTGCATTCAGGCTACCGCCCATCGCCGCAACCGACTCGTTGTACTGACACACATCACTGTGACTAAAGCAGTTACACTCTGAAATAAGAAGGAAATATATAAAATACATGCACATTGGTATTAAATTCAATTAATTTATTTCCACAAAACTCATAAAAAACAGTAAAATATGTACGGCAATGCAGAAAAAATAGAAATATTATGATAGAAAAAAAAAATGCAGAAAAGAATGATACACCCCTGTACATACTTTAATAACATGATAATTGAGTATATGCGGAGGAACCACATGTAGCAAAGGCAGAAGACCTATCATGGGCTAATCCACAGCGAGGTTATGGTCTTTACAAGTACGAATTTCAAGATAGAGTTAGAAATTATATTCATTATCTTAAAATTAGCCTAATTACAGCTACAGTGACAAGTAAGTTGTACGGTCTCATTTTCAAAGGCAGATAAGCTGAAGAAAATGAGTTAAAGAATGAATGCTTTCTCAATCAATGTCCCTAGTACGGTGGTATGCTTTTGTTCTGATGCATCACCATCACCAACATCGTCATAACAACTACTACCACCATGATAACTAATATCATCATCATCATCAACAACATTATCATAATTATCTTTATATGTATTACATTAATTTCAATTTCAATATTGGATTACCAATCATCTCGATTAGCCAATAATAGTAAGTGAAACTATAATTTCACTCTCCATTTAACTTACCGGTAGGTGAATTGTATTCCCTTTTGTTCTCCATATACATGTACCTTGCACCCATATGACAATATACCTACTTTGAGTATGCAACATATATTATTACTTTTAGCACTGATCATAATTCATTCAACAATATATTCTTCCTATAAATGTGCTTAAGTCATATCATAACCCTTTTTTTTTTCACATCCATTACCCACTTCTGTTATCCCACCATCAATATTCTTGGATCTAAGGTTTACCTACCATTTTGTATGAATGTACTTTTGTTAATGACTTTTTAATACTATTGTATTTTGTGCAGTATCCTTGTGTTATTACTTATGTAAATTGCACCCAATTCAGCCGCTAGGCTGCCATGTACAATGTTTTTTATACCACAATAAATAAATAAATGAAATCTTTATACACGGCGACATCATCTTCATGATCATCATTATCATCATAATCATTATCCTCTCCTCCTCATCACCACTATCTCCATCCTCCCCTCCCTCCTCCTCCTCCTCTCTTTCTCCTCCTTCAAGTAACAATCTTTTCTCTGTAGGCCTACTGACCTTCACAAACGAACCCCTCAGTGCCCGGTTGATACGCCAGCTGGTTGTAAAATGGCAGACACTCGTTGCAGGTGTCACCCAGAGTGTTGTCACCACAGATGCACTGGTAGGTCATCTTAGTGGGGTCGGAGGTCAAAGGTTGAAGAGTACAGCTGGTGGCATGATCATTGCACTCACACTGTGCCATTACCTCAAGGTTCCGAACCGTGTAGTGATGCTAAAAAGTCAATATTGATAGGGAAAACTGATATAGGGCACAAAAGTTTTAACAGACATTGTTCCTGAACTTCCTGAATAATTGTCAATTATAAAGATGAAGACTAAATCAATATAATACTATCAATCTTTAGGACCTATGCCGAGAGTAATGTATGTTTACTTTGTGCAGGAAAAATGATTATGATAGTCATGAAACATACTTCTGCAATCTCAGCACATGATGTTCATCAAAATCTTAAGGTACAAACAATACAGATTTCAGAAACAAAATATAGCTGTTTTTTAACCATTGAGTAGTATGTAAATGGGAAAATATATTCTGACAACAAAGTGGCAAAAAACCTCTATGGTTACCTGGGCAGAAAATAAGGCCAATACATAATTGATGGGATAAACAAATCACGAAAAGAATGCAGTTTTACTCACAAATTCATCAGAAAAGAAGCCAAAGCTCCTTTGCATGTTGTAGAAGTTAACCTTGAGAAAGCGAGCCCTCTGCCATTCTAGAAATTCTGAAGGAGGGGACAAGCTGAAAGTAATCTGCAAATGAAGAAACAAAAATAAACAAAAAATTACAATGATTAGAATTAAACAGGTGAACATGAAATTATATCCATCTCCTAAATTTGGCCTTCAGTTGAAATAGGCAGAATTCTCTTACAAAGAAACGAATTTCTATATGTCTGTCTCATTTATCTGCAAACAGATTTAACTTGTACTCTTCTTCATCAGAGACTTCTTTTGCTTGAGTCAAAGCACCAGAAAATAATGTTCTTATTGAAATTGTTGACTACATTGGGAATGATTTGTTTTCATAGTAATTTCAAACAGATGTGCAGGACAATCAAGAAACATGTAACTGTAATTATTTAAAATCTGTGACCATGTTTTAAGATGGTCCCTTCCAAAACCCATCTCAGGAATAAAGAAAAAAGAAATGACACTATGTTAGACTGCACAACTTGATAGCCTTCTCTGCATAATCTTCACCATTTTATTTGGTTGTTATCACTATATTTTTTTAAAAATTTGGCATATGCCAGAGGCAGCAAAACAAAAATTGAATGTAAATTGTTTTGGTTTGAAAGTTACTACCGAAGAGATTTAAATCCATTAAATGATGGTTTGTTTTATTACAATTTGATTTCTGGGCTGTTCACTGGACAGGAAAGTTGTGCAGGTGATTGTGTTCAAATCAATGACAGCGGTGATGGGAGGGACACCAAAATCTGACGAGCATTCTGACAGATCTGATACTTGGTACATCAACTGTGTGAAGTCGACCCCATTGGGAGACTTCTCAATCCCAATCTGACCCGGTCGAACTGAATCTCCCATCTGAATCATGATGCTTTCAACAGAATGTACCTGCAGAAGAAAATTCAATAACAAGATTCAGATTAAGGCTCTGTGGTATTTAGGGTTTCAAAAGAAGAAAATAAAAATGATGTGCATAGATGAAAATATCAGTAGACTTTGACTATATAAACTACACTTTGTCAGTGATCTTTTTTTATCCACTTATCTATCATTATGAAGGAGGGTAATAATAATAATAATAATGTCAACTTATAAAGCGCACATATCCATTCTAAAAGACTGCTCAAGGCGCTCTTGTAAAACATCAAAATA
>NW_022145615.1:25990527-26053027 GCF_000002235.5 Strongylocentrotus purpuratus | reverse complement strand
ACAAAATGAATACAAATCTGACTAACTATAGGATATCCCAGCAAAACTTATAGTCATCGGATTTTCAAAAATAATTCAAACTCGTTGTTGATCCATAATCTCAATATTTTAAATCTAATTCACAGATGGTTATTACATCGGTTGCTATATCCACGGATGTTTAGAATTCTGTTACGACATCGATGAGGTCAGTTTCGACCACGGGCATCGTAACTCGACCAGCTCTACGGCTTGCACGGCGATGTGCGGAGAGCTGGGGTATCCATTTGCCGCGGTGTACAACGGGACCAACTGTTCGTGTGCATGTCGACAAAGTTGTCTGGAAGTGCAATTAAGCGATGCCGAGTGTAGCATTCCATGCCCATACAACACCAGTCTGTTTTGCGGTGGATTGAATAAAATTGCTCTATATCTCGGTAACTAAATTTGTATTGTCTTCTTTTATCTACATTACGTTTAAACCCGAGACATTGAATATGACCGCAATAAACATTTATCATAATTATCATGTATTTTTACCAAATCAATGACTAATGACTTCCACACGTTTTCATATGAGCTTAGCAGTAAGAAGTAGGCCCTATTTGTTTCGCTTAATTTTTTCTCGGGGCAGGTCAAAATGCCCCTTCCCCTTTCAAATACGCATGCTGTTATAGAGAATGTTTCTTTTTTCAAATCCTGATCTCTGTTTTCAGTGAAATCTCCAAACAGCAACACAAATGTATGCAGAATGTCGGCAGGTGAGCAGAATGATTGTCTTTGTAGGTTAGGTAAGTGTACGGATCGTAGTCTCCTCGAGAAAATAATTATGTGAGTTTCATATTTTTGAATATTTCTGAAGCATGCGAACTGTGGATGGAATGAAAATTTTTTTTTTTTTCCTTTTATCATTTGCATGTCAAAAAGAGTGAACCCTTTAATCGGAAACAGGGCTATCACTCCGTTAGTAGACCTGCATTTATTTAATGTTTTAATTCACCTGCTATCATAAAGGCATTTTTATCTATGGAATCCACTTTGTAAACATCAGATGTATATATCTGGAAAATCTCTGTCAAGTTTTTGAGTTCTCAGGGGAAGCTTTCTTCAAGAAATATATGCATAGGCCTGAAATGTATGTCTATTGAGTTGAATTGCAAGCGCCTTATCCTTATGATGACATGATTTATACAGCAACATCAAGTTTTTGTTAATAAATATTATTATCATTTGACATTAGTAATACTAGGCCTAAATCTGTCATTTCAAAGCGAGAGCGTCATATTCGCAAATGTGGTATGAAGAATAAATAAGAGCGCCTCACTACATGTTTTTGTGGGGTTTTGTTAGTAAGAAGGTTAATCTCGAAAATACGATTTATTTAAAATTTAATAATAATCCTTTCTGACAAATATGTAAAAGGTATATGCGGGTTTTCCAATTTGGGCCATTTGTTTTAATCATAAGGATGATCATCCCCATAAAGCCACCCCTCCTATAACAAACCCGGCTTATCAGTGTTGTATTAAACTGTCATTTCCCCTAGGTTTGGTTCAGATTTATATCGTGATGGCCGCCGGCCTAGCACTGGTTGTGTCCCTTCTGTGTGTTGGAAGTGGGATCTTGATGCACCGACGACAAAACAAAGTGCGATTAGAACTAACCCGTCTGGCCAGAAGAAGACGAAGCAGCAGCAGCAATATCTATGGACAGAGCGTTGGGGATGATAACCAGGAAAGTGGCACTGGTGTGGGGGAACATGAGGATGCTTCAGAAACCGCACCCAATGTTGAATGTGGATCAGGGTCAGAGGGCGCCCTAGCAGATGTTGCGCCACAGAATTCTGTGACTGGAGCGCTTGAAGCAAATTTGAGTGACCATGAATATGCTGTCTCTATTAGTTCACCTTTTTGCTCTTTATACCAATCTCCGTGTTGCGAGGCAGTAGGTCAAGAGAAAAAGAAGAAGGAGGAGGAGGAGAGTGCCGAACAGATTACCAAGTCGCGTAAGGTCATTGCAGATGGGTACATCGACATGACTGGTCATCATTATGAAGTCTGCTAATTCTTTAAAAAAAAACACGATCAAATTAAGCCCATGTACAATTTGATTAAACTCCAAATTCATGTTTGTCACTTTCTCTTATATTACATCAAAACCCCACAATTCAAAGCTGTTGCACATTTTCCACCTCAAGTAGACCTACAAATAAGAAGTATAATAAACAAGAAAATGAGAACTCAATTCTAGGGACAAAGTACAAATAAGAGGTGAAAACTTGAACAAAATGGACGTCTAGGAGAATTCCGTTTCATGGACGTAATCACAGTGAAATAACAATTGCCATCAATATAAAATGTGCTAATTATGCAAATTGGATTATAAAAGCCAGTATGTGAGGCAGCGGTTGGTGGAGGCAGGGCGGGGTGGGGGGGGGGGGGGCAACTGGCCCAGTGCCCTTTTTGAAACCCAAGTGACATACCTTCAGTACGCAGGTTCCGAATATTGTAACCCCTCCCCCTCCTCCACCTTGAGGTGCAAGTCAAGATGTAAACAATTTAGACTCTTGTGATAAGATTTTTTAAATGTCATTGGAATTTAAGTTTAGAAAGTTAGGTTATACATTCCGATAGAAAGTTAGCACAACAAAAATAGATAGCAAGGCAGTACATTAAACAAGGCAAGCTTTATAGACACCTTCGTGTAGGCCTACCCCTCAGAAATAATGAGTAAAAGAGGCGCAACACATAAGGGTTGTTATCTGCTACACATTAGATACACTGTCGCTCATATAGTTGGAATGTTTTTGTTTTACCCCATTTTATGTAATTATTTTAAAAATAATTTAAAAATAAATAATAGATCTAGATAATAGTACCTTCTCAGATTTTATTGAATATTATTTGACAATGTGTGTTTTGCGTGACTGCTAAAGCATGTGTATGCTACTATGCTTATCAACTAGGCCTAGGGGACCTACGCCCTTACGTCATAAATGACAGTAATGAAGATTAATGCCCCACATAAGGGCACTAATATAGCACATCAACACGGTTTTGATCCTGGTGCCTCACAGTTACGATGTCATTGCTTTGTCACTGAACCATGATTGTACGCAGCGGTAGCTAGGGTAGGGGGCAGTTTCCATAAATATAAACAAAAACAGAAAATGCAATAAATTTTCAATAATTTATTTCATTCTACCCTGGTTCCCAACATTAAAAAAATCCTCTGTGTGCCCATGCCTTGAGTCATAATGCATGGCCGTCCAGAGGATTTTTTATGTTTGGGACCGGGGTAAAATTCAATAAATTATTGAAAATTTATTGTCGATTTTCTGTTTTTTACTTTATTTATGGAAACTGCCCCCTACCCTAGCACCCGCTGCGTACAGTCATGGTTCAGTGAAAAAGCAAAGGCCTCGTAACTGTGAGGCCCCAGGATCAAAACCGTGTCGATGTGCTATAGTGCCCTTTTGTGGGGCATTAATCCTCATAACTGTCATTTATGACTTAAGGGCGTAGGTCCCCTAGTTGATAAGCATAGTAGCATACAGGCGCGGATCCAGGAATTCTTAGGGGAGGGGGCCCAACCTTTTTTTTTTGATCCTGAAAATTTGAAAATCGCGCCGGCCGAAAAGTCGCTCGGTAGGGGGGAGGGGGGTATAGTGAGCACATTTTTTTTTTTTTTTTTTTTTTTTTTTTTGGGGGGGGGGGGGGCCCTCGAAAATTTAAAAAAATGCACCCCTACATCCCCCCAAAAGGTAAAAACACCATGCTACCAGTGGCGGATCCAGAGGGGGGGGGGGGCCGGGGCTATGCCCCCCCCCCCTCTGGATCCGCCACTGGTAGCATACACATGCTTTAGCAGTAACGCAAAACACACATTGGGAAATTATTATTCAATAAAATCTGAGAATGTATACTATTATCTAGATCTATTGGGGTAAAACAAAAATATTCCAACTATATGAGCGACAGTGTATATCGCCTATTATAGGCCTGCTATGCTTCCGGCCAACTTGATTGTCATTCACCTTTACCAAGAATTCTATCAGAAATTTTCATCTTTTGGTCTTACAAAATGTCCAGTTTGTCCAACAAAAAGAACGTAGACTTTTTCGGCCAAGCTCATGCATGGGACGCAGTAAAACCGGGATCGAATGTAGCACCATGCAACCGACCACGCTTCCGCCGGTCATTTTGTACCAACACAATACACACGTTTAACAATATTGTAAAAAGGGAATATAGACCTTAGTTATCTACATAAACTAGTGTCTATACACACCCTTGTTTTAGTAAGAGAAGTACATGATTTTCGATATGAGCCAAATGAATAGTACCAACGATATTAGATACAAAATGTATGCGAGAGCAGTAGATGAAGTAAAATGTAAATAAAATATGACTATACACTAATTGATTATGATTACGAATATTATATAGAACAAATGGAATTTTCTTGGTTGTTTGTATGTTTATACATGTATGTATTTTTTAAAAATTGTACTTGTACTTAGTTTTCCGTCTTGCTGGTGGAAAGTTTATTTCCACATTATTTTGTGGAAAAGAATGAATAAATAAATAATAAAATTATCTATAATCAAATAATGGAGGTTTTGTTCAGTGGCTGATCCAGAGGGGGCCTGCCCGCCCCCCCCCCCCTGGGAAAAAACGTGTAAAAACACGTTAATTTTACCGTTTTGGGAGATTCCCCCCCCCCTGGCGCTCAAAGGGGGGGGGGGGGGGTGCAATTTTCAAATTTTCGAGGACCAACAAAAAAAGTGCTCACTACCCCTCCCCCCCCCCCCCCCCCCCCACTGAGCGAAATATTGGCCTGCAAGATTTTCAAATTTCAGCACACTAAATTTCAAATTGATTTCAAATTTGGGCCCCCCTAAGAAATCCTGGATCCGCGCCTGGTTTTGTTAACGTCAGTCCATAGAAAGGACAAAATAATCAATCTTTTCGAAGTACTCTTCAGTATGCATTGATAATCATCATTTATACAAAAGACTACCGTTATTGTTTTAATGTAGGCCCATATACCCAAAGAGGGTTATGACAACCACTTGTAAAGAGAGAAGTAGAGAGGGAGAGGGAAAGAGAGAGAGAGAGAGAGAGAGAGAGAGAGAGAGAGAGAGAGAGAGAGGGGGGAGGAGGAGAGAGGGAGGGGGGCTCACGAAGTAGAGGAAATATATTCGCTTAAAATGACACAAACAAAGGACAAAACTAACAAATGACAAAACTTGATTAGGATTTAATTTTTTTTTTTTTTTTTGGTGGCAAAATCGGCCAACTATTCCTAAAGTTATCACATTCTGTCCCTTACTTACCGACACACCATTAAATGGTGGCGTAAATATAATCCATAAAATGTGCCCCTGGCCAGAATTTCCAGAATCCACCACTGGCAACTCCTTTTTTTTAAAGATTTGATATGAGGACATACGTGTATGATCGAATCTCTTTGGTATGTAGGTACCGTCCTGCCCTCTACGACGCGGATATGTATGAGTCGAGTCCAAGTTCTATTTTTAGAAAAGTCGTGGAGTAAAATTCCCATTTTATTGCGTCACCGACTCCGTTCGAACAAATGTCAAGCCTATTTCACTAAACTTCTGAAGAACATACGACAAACGGTAAGTACAATCCGAATATTTTATATTTACTATTAAAACGTAACTATTTAGTCGCCCCAGTATAATGCATCTCTGTCATAGTCGGCCGTGTATTTGCTTCGGAAATTGTTCAGCTGGCTGCTCAGTGTTCCTGCTGGTGCTAGCTGCTCTGACTGACTGGCTCTCGCAGGACTCTCGGCCTCGGTCGGGCTTCAGTCCCTGTCATCTGCGTGACCGCGACCATCGACCAGTGTCCTGCTCAATTAACAATTCACAATTTGTGGCTTATTATGTCTGTGCAGATTGACTCGCTACAGAAAATATATATCAGGCACAGAAATTGTCATTGTCGATCATCATTTAGCAATAAAACTCTATTTTGGCTTCATTTCCAGAAAGAATGAACATGTCATGATGTCTTGATGAAGAAGAAAAAAATGAGGAGGAATTGTGCTTGAAAATTCAATTTGACATGTTTTCCTCATTTATACTAGATCTATGCCAAGTTATAATTATATGATTAGCTAAGCTAAGTAGGCCTATATAAGTTGCCCTGGTATTAGTATTTGTACTAGTATTAATATAAGTAGGCCTAGACCGAATTTTCCGTCTCTTTCGTTCGTTAGCCTCTTAGTCTTATTGGGGTAGGGTCGGCTCTCTCTTTAGAGACGGAAGCCGTTTATACACATGTCCTTGCTAACGCCACGGCCAGTTCTGGTCGTAGCGTTTTGCCCCCAAAATCCCCCAAAATGTCATTTTACCTCGAGCATGTTATATTGTAAATTAGGCCTAGGCTATAATAAATCAGTTCCACCTACCAACTTGACTTAAATAATCAGTTTAATAGTCCCTTTTTAGGAAATTATGGGTCAAAATCGAAATCCATTTTGAAAATCTTTTTCAACATGGATTCCGATTTTGACCCATAATTTCCTAAAAAGGGACTATTAAACTGATTATTTCAGTCAAGTTGGTAAGTGGAACTGATTTATTATAGCCTAGGCCTAATTTACAATATAACATGCTCGAGGTAAAATGACATTTTGGGGGATTTTGGGGGCAAAACGCTACGACCAGAACTGGCCGTGGCGTTAGCAAGGACATGTGTATAAACGGCTTCCGTCTCTAAAGAGAGAGCCGACCCTACCCCAATAAGAGGCTAACGAACGAAAGAGACGGAAAATTCGGTCTAAAGTAGGCCTAGTAGTAGACCGAAAGCTTCAGTCTCTATAATCGTCGGTTGTTCCACTGAGACTTCGTCTGGCTCCACTAGACCTCCGGTTATAGAGACTGAACGACTGCCTATGCCAGCCTGTGTTGAACTTATTCCGCTAGATTTTAGCCGCTAGGCCCCTCCCACAAACTTGCCACGGCCGTATTGTTATGCCCCCAAAATCCCCCAAAAGGTCATTTTACCTCGTTCATTTCCAATTTTAAATTAGACCTAGGCTATAATAAATCGGTTCCACTTACTAACTTGATTGATATAATCCGTTTAATGGTCCCTTTTAAGGAAATTATCGGTCAAAATCGACATCCATGTTGAAAATCTTGCAAGCCGTGTTAAACTCTCGCTGCCGTCAATCTCATCCCTTCTAGTCTACGCCGAAGGCAAAATGATTATGAAGGAAAAACTGTGATAACGCCATTACGAACGTGTAGATGGCGCACAGTTTTTCCTTAATAATCATTTTGCCTTCGGCGTAGACTAGAAGGGATAAGATTGACGGCAGCGAGAGTTTAACACGGCTTGCAAGATTTTCAACATGGATGTCGATTTTGACCGATAATTTCCTTAAAAGGGACCATTAAACGGATTATATCAATCAAGTTAGTAAGTGGAACCGATTTATTATAGCCTAGGCCTAATTTAAAATTGGAAATGAACGAGGTAAAATGACATTTTGGGGGATTTTGGGGGCATAACAATACGGCCGTGGCAAGTTTGTGGGAGGGGCCTAGCGGCTAAAATCTAGCGGAATAAGTTCAACACGGGCTGGCATAGGCGATCGTTCTGTCTCTATAACCGGAGGTCTAGTGGAGCCAGACGTAGTCTCAGTGGAACAACCGACGATTATAGAGACTGAAGCTTTCGGTCTAGCCTAGTAGTACCACTACCACTACCAGGTTAATTAATGATGAATTTACATGTTGAGTCTTGGTGAGGACTGAGGAGTAATTTCTTATAGATCTAGGCCGAGTCTATATAGACAGGTCTAGATCTAGTCTATTATATAGTATAGAGTCTAGACTATGTTTTTTGAGAATTAGAAATCAAATGCTTTTGTTAAAAAAAAGGGAATATATTGATCAGGAGAAACGTACAAGTTTGGCATGATGTGATGTGATGATGACAATAATGATGAATTATTGTGACACCGATAATGTGGATGATGGTTGTGATGACAGCTAAGGTGACAATGATAATTATGAAGAAGCATTCTGAAAGATTGAATGATATTGTTGAAGATTGTGATGGTATTGATAATGTGTGTCAAAGAGTGATAACTGATAATCAGTAATTTGAGAAGTACATGTATCTTAAATATTTTTGTTTTAGTCTCTGGAGGAAATTATAGGCATAGGGTCTACATGTGGATAGAAGCGTAACCTAGTATACACCACAATGCAATGGTTTGTACTTAAATTAACATATGAAATTACACTGCTAAGACAGAAAAATTAACCTATTACACATAATACAGACACAGTCACTGACTACAACAGAAATCACAGAAAATCATCTTATAAAGTATAAGCCTTAATTCTGCCACCAAAAGTGTGATAGCTTGGATCTCAACAAATTCAAAATTAAGATGTTAGTTTATGTTTAGAACTCAACAATACTTGGCCCAGTACTTAACTTATAGGACACCAAATCACCAACCTTGGACTCAGCCATATTAACTTGCATTTCTGTCAAGAGAGAATATATTGCATTCCAATAGCATCAGTTGGAAATAAAAACATTAAAACAAAACTGTAATTCTATAAATGAAGATTTCTTCGATATTCTTCTGCATTTATTAAGGATAATAATCAAGTAAATGTATCTTTTTGTCAATAGGACAATAGAGTTCTAAGACACAATTTCCCCTAAAACTAATTTAGGATAGTTAAAGAATGAAGGTTATCCCTTTATGGTTATTGTTGTATAAAGATGCTCACTGTGAAACAGAAGTTAAAGGAAACCTTACCCCAAGAAATAACTTTAGTTATTCTGAGATATTATTTTCTTGCCAATTATTCTAAAAGATTCCCCACCAAAGTGTATGAGAGAGGCAAAAAGCAAGAACAATGTACAGTTTCCCAGCATGACATGGGCATTGCCCTTTTTTTAAATAATGTGACATACTTCAGGCGCGGATCCAGGATTTTCCAATAGGGGGGGCCGGAAATTCGAAATTCGCGCTGACCATTATTTAAACTTACCAATACTGACAAGGTCATATTAGAAGCACTGTACCTTAATAGTGTACTGGTACCTACAAACGGGCACAATTATTTTGGAAAGGGGACAAAAAAGTTTCAAAAATCCAAAAAAATGTCAGCTTCAGAGGGGGGCACATCACCCCTCAGACTCCCTCTAAAAGTATTAACCGAATCGCACGAATCTAGGTAAAAAAAAAATCAGCTTCAGAGCTAGAGAGAAACCCCCCCCCCCCACACACACACACTCACAGGCACCCCCTGTGCGCGCAAGCGTGAAATTAACGCTGGCGCTAATGCGTAAGCAGGGCGGCGGAGCTATTTCCAAAGTGGAAAGCACCAACAAAAAAGGGCACCTACAAAGCGAAATCTCAAGGCGAAAATATACATTTTTTTAGACATTGGTATATACCCTTTCATTGTGATCCCATTATCAGGGACGATTTCAATATTTGTTTTTCTTTATATATCATACAAGTTATTGCTTAAGCATCACACTTTCACAATTCTCGTCGATTGGCTGTATCCTGAGTGTGATTTATATAATGGATTTTGAGTAACATTTGCATCTACCTGTAGTTGAAGAATAGATACAGTGTATAACATCAATTAAGTTGGAGTTCAATTGGAAGGAAGTAACGAGGAATATTAAAGCAAGGGAGACTGGGAGATGAGGAAAGCAGGAAGTTAGAAATTGAGAGATTACTCGCGTGATAGCCTTGCATTAATGAATCCTTTATATAATGTTGTCTTGAGAGAAAGTAGACAATTTTTTTTTAAATTGGAGATTAGTGCAAGTATTAGATATATTGGAAATAGAATTAATGAGAAATTTATTTTTTATCGAGATCAATACATGGGGGGGGGGGGGGCACCATCAAAATAGGGCACTTTCTGGAATATAAGGTGCACCTACAAAGGGAAACATCAAAATGTAAATCTACCATATTAAGACATTGATAGACGTACGCGTAACGCATGTCACACACAGAAAAATGAGAAGAAAAGAAATAATTATTTTTTTTTTAAAAAGAAGATAGAGGAAAAGGAGAGAGACAGAGAGAGGGAGAGAAAGAAAGAAAGAAAGAAAAAAGGAAGAACATGAAACTTAACTTTACACTTAGGCCTACATATTACATTTCCGACTGAGTTGGCTCGACATGTGCTTAAGTAGTCTGCGGACGAAAGTACAACAATACGAAAACAGAAGTTATATGAAATTGTCTTTAAGAGAGAAAGAGAGGTTAAATTCTAAAATGAAATGAAAGGGGGTATGTGACTCTCAAGGAGGAAATTACAATTTCTATCGCTCATGACGACTATTTGGAATTTCCTAATTTTTTTTAAAGTTCAAGAACTTCCTGGGGCTCCGCCCCATGCAAGACTCCCGGCAACAGCGAATTATTTACACAATTTCTTGCTGTCTGCTGCCTCGAGATCACTGGAGCGAAGAAAGGTAACATATAGCAAGAATCCCTATTCAGTGAAGGATTTATCCCTTTTATTATTAAAGACTCCTGACAAAGGCTCTCCCCCTGCAAAATTGGAGAGAGTTTTATGTAGTTTAAGCTTCTAACAACCACGCCCGTGGACTTTTTATTATTTACACAAAGGTAAAAGTGTATAGCAAGAATCCCTATTCAGTGAAGGATTTATCCCTTTTATTATTAAAGACTCCCGACAAAGGCTCTCCCCCTGCAAAATTGGAGAGAGTTATATGTAGTTTTAGCTTCTGACAACCACGCCCGTGGACTTCTTAGTATTTACACAAAGGTAAAAGTGTATAGCAAGAATCCCTATTCAGTGAAGGATTCATCCTTTTTATGCAGATGCTTCTTCTACCATTCTTGACCAGAAGTGCGTTTCAAACTCAATGATATGGGCATCATCCCATTGAATGTTGTGTCCAGTGTTACGGGTTTGTTTTGCTACTTGCTGCCTAATCTGAGGGCTCTGTTGTGCTCTTTAAAAAGAGGACACAATAGGGGCGGCGCAATTTAAATATCAAGGAATGTATTAGAGTTTATTTCTAAAATGAAATGAAAGGGCTATTTGACTTTCAAGAGCGATAAAAACTCTAATCCATCCCTTGAAATTTAAATTGCACTGCCCCCATTCAGTGTGCCATTTTCAAAGAGCACAAAAAGGCTTCAGATTGAAGATTCCATCTCATAAAATTGTCTATAAGAGAGAAAGAGAGTTTATTTCGAGAGAAAAATGAAATGAAAGGGCTATTTGACAAGAGCCCTTTCATTTCATTTTAGAAATAACCTCTCTTCCTCTCTTATAGACAATTTTCTCTCTTGAAAGTCAATAACCCTTTCATTTCATTTTAGAAATAACCTCTTTTTTTCTCCTAAAGACAATTTCTTTCTTGAAAAGGCTCTACCAGACCCCTCAAGCTCTGCCACGTTGTATGGATCCATTAGAAAGCAAAATAAGCCCACTCAATAATTGATACATATTAAAACGTCATAGCGGTTCATCCAAATAAGAAATCCACGTAAGAGGCATTTTGAATGTTTTAAGAAAATTCTTTCAAATTCCAGGATATTGGGTGTTCTTTTTCAGGAAACTCTATTTAAACGAGTGGAAGCACTGGCGGTTCTGTTTTTTTTAAACTGTAACAATTCTCCTTGGATCAGATATAGACCAAAAACAAGCCTCATTATCTTCAGTATACAAGTGTCATTTCGGACCTTACAGCTTTCATAGAAATCGCTTCTGGACCGTCAAAGAAAAAGTTTGAGAACCCCTGGTCTACGCATTATACACATCAGGACCAACTTGACAACTTGACAAAAATTTGAGGGGGGTTCGACCCCCCCCCCCCCCCTCTGCCTTATCCATCGTTACCGTCACAACCATTTGAGTAGGGCCGGCCCCCTCCTTAATAACGACTCCCAAGCCATCAAGAATGACCCCATAATTTATAGATTACCATTCTGCCGTTCTTTGGAGGGGCCGGGCGCGGCCTTTTCAGAAGTGTTTCTACACTAACCTTTTCATGCACTCCGGCTTAACATAAACAAGCATGCTAAGATTGTTTTGAAAAGAAGCATAATTTTGACTCGGTTTCGCATAACCTAAAAATAAGAATACGGCCAGTCACCCCCCCCCCCCCTCCCCTTAATGCATCCGCCTTCACGCACCCCCCTTCCCCTTGTCTTTCCCTTATTCGTCGTTACTGTCACTAATTTTTAGTGCAATTTCGTTGTCTTGCTTTCTCCCCGGCTCCTCTCTTCTTTTTCTTTCCTCTTTTTTGAACTCTCTCTCTCTTTTCTTTACTTTTTGTTCTCTTTTCTTTTATCTTCTCCTTTTCCCCCCTTTTTTTTCCTTCTTTTTTTTCTTCCTCTTTTTTCCTTCTCAATTTTTTTGCTTCGCCAATAGGGGGGGCCGCGGCCGTTTCGGCCCACCCCTGGATCCGCCACTGTACTTTACAAAGTTGTTATCAAGGTAATGTGTTCAAAGTTATGGATGCTTCCTTCCCAGGTGTGTATGTGGTGATGAAGGATTTCATTCACCTGCTATTATCCTTTGTACTACAATTGTCATTTAATGCAAATTGCATGAATAAGTTGGTGCTCTTCTTGGGTGAAGGTTTTGCATAAATGAAGTAGATTTGTTAACATCTATATATTAGTTTATTAAAATAAATGAGTTACAGTTGTTCTTTCCAATTAAAGCTTTGTACATGAGTACAACCTGGTGATGGCTGCCCCCATGTCATGCTAAAAGGAATTACATCATGCCAAGAAAATCTTCATTAACGGCATCGTTTAACAATATTAAATCTGAGATGCACAGCCCTACGTTTTATCAGTGTCTATGATATGGTGTAATATTGAAGCCCTCCAAAAATTGCCCTTCAAAATGATCAAGAAGTGCCTCAAAAAAGTAAAAATCTTTGAGTGACCGGTTTTACCATTCTCATTTTCCCCAATAGACAGTAATTTTGTGTAAACCGTTAAGAAAACTCAAAATTTGATTTCGATTTTCAATCGTGAATATGTTGATAATGAGACAGGCTTGTAAAACTCATGGATTATTCCTGCAGCATGAGCTAAATCCATGGCGAGACAAAGTTACCCAATCCCTTTAATATATCTCTTGTACGCTTTTGTAAGGAATTTTGTATATCAAAAGGCAGAAATCTCTTTTTTGGACTACCTCCACTTGTTCTGTGGGGCGAGGTTTCCTTCAACTCAAATTAAACTTCTGCACCATGAGTACAGGTGCATTGACAGATAATTAAAGTATGGTGGCTTAAATTTGTGAACAACTAGAATGAATTAAATCAGCCTAAAATAAGTTTACCAGGCATTCTATGGGCCAATAAATTTAAAATGAAATAGATGAATTCTATATCAATTAAAAGCTATAAAAAATAGAATACAATTTTATCAATACAGTAATACGCTATTTCAGTGTCTGTCAGAGGAGTAACTTCTCTCTGAAAAATTGAAATCTAAAGCTTTGAAAATCGAAAGATATCGACCTAAAAACTAGCTATTGACTTGATGACATCATCTTACATGTATTTGGAGTACGCATATATTCAAAATGACATACGTTAATTAAGCATGGCTTATTGCCTCAGCTATATACATGCATGTAGGCGAGCTGATCAGTTCCACATGTTATATGTTTGTCAACACTAACTGTTGCAAATATGACCCCTGTTGACCCATAATTTGGAGGGGTGCGGAAAGAAGGTTTTCATTTGCGTTTGTGCAATACAGACAGAAAATATTTTGAATTTCTTTATATTTGTATTCTATGTTCATTCAGCTTTCCATTGATAAAAAGTTGTATTTTCATCAGACAGGGTCTTTAATCTCGCAGGAGTTGCAGGTTGTTGCAGGTTGTTGCAGGTTGTTGTCAGTAAACAAAATAATTTCATCATTTGGGTTAATATACCGATGATGTATGATGTTATGTCATCTGTGACCGGTTCAAATTAAATACAGTTTGTGAAATCAAGAGTGTGTATGATGATTGATCTAGACTGAATATTCATGACCTGATGATTTCTACAATGCATGATCACCATATTTTCATATTGGTCATTTATTCTCTTTGAAACGACGATTACTCATTACCTAAACTATGAGATGATGTACATGTACATGTACATGTGTAGGTCCTTTATCAGAAAATTTCATTTGATTGATTTAGGAAGAAAAAATATTTCCAGTTACCCAGTAGTTTCTGCAGCAGTGACATTTATTAAGAAATCGTGAATACTACATGTAAATGCAATAATGCATATGACAAGGTATCAAAGTTCATAGAGTAAGGCCTAAAAAAAAAGATGTTTTTTGCCCTTAAGGTGCCAAAACTCGGGTCGGTTGGTCAAAAATCTTTTTTTGTTATTCCTCTTTGGGCTGATATTTCTCAGTTTAGGGCTTTAAATTTAATACACTTTTTTTTTCTTCTAAAAAATGGTGAAAAAAAATAACTACAATGTACTATACATGGTATAATTCAAGCACAAAAATGGGTTTTTCTAGTAATTGTTACAAAATAAATGGAATTTAAGAAAACACGAAAAAGCCTGTTTACAGAATAATGTAATAACATACCGGGTCAGAACTTACATTTATTGGTTGCTTTAGTTTGACATTGCCATTAAAACTATTTAAAATTTACACATTCTTTTATATGAATGCTTTATCATAGAAAATGCATATTTTCAAAGTAGCACTGTAATATTTCAAGCAGAAAGTAATGGCCTAACACCAATGGTAACATTTTTAAAGTCTAATACAAAGAATTTAACTAAAACTTGCCCTGATATATATATATATAAAATGTAATACAGAGTACTTTGCATGTACATGGACATTAGTTTGATAGATACATACATGTACATGTAAATCAGTATTATTTTCATAAAGATAAATCTCAAATTTCTGACATCAACATTTCATACCGTAGTCAATTACATTTCATCAGTGCAATTAAGTAGGATGCTGCTTATGTAAGTGCTTACTATAAGAAAATGTATATTACTATAATTAATGTAGGAGAACAAAGAATTTGTACAGGTTTACTATATATCATAAAGGATTTACTGTAACAAACGGAAGGATGCAGTTTTATCATACTGTTTTTTATTTAATTAGATATCACTTTTAACCAAAGGAACCATGATTCTGCATATCAGTGCTTCATAGTCGATTGCATTTCATATCACTCATTATTCAGTACCGGTATATGTTTTAGTTACAGGTAACATACATACATGTACAGGATGTGAACAGATAACAAATACATATAGCATTAATCAGCCTAGAAAAAAATTTATCTTTGATTTTTTTTTCTTTGAAAAACCGCTTTACATGTACGCTATACGTACATTATACCCTCTCCCACGCGCTGATTCATGAAAATGTCACGCATACGGATCTTTGAACTTGGCATCTCTGATGTCATTTCACAATCAATTACACATGATCATACAGTGCAGAAAATGATTGATACATACATGTACAAAAAAAAAAAAATCATGTCAGATATTAATTGTGCTCAAGCAAGAAAACATTATCTTAGCATAATGAAAATGAACAAATAGTTCAATAGTCAGCTCTCATGTAGCCTCTTGTCGATGCCCTCGCGCTGTTGGAGTCTCTAAATTCTGACGAGCGAAGCGAGTCAGAGAAACCGAGGCGCTTGCGCGGAGGGCCTCTTGACAAGTGATCTGGATTTCTTATGTTTTACTTTGTTCGGCGAATATTCCGACCCAGCAGAGTTCGGTGAAAGTCATCCAATCAGAGAGAGCTACTATGACGTAATATCTACCGCTCTGTGCGAATTCCCTCCGTGAGAGCGAGATTGGCCGCCTAGTTGTAGTCTGCAAGCACAAACCCTGGTCAGTCGTAAAAGAGAGTGTGCACTATAAGACTACCATATGCCACGTACTATAGCTGCTCCTGACCTATAGTGGTACAACCAGTAGGTACCAGTAGATAGCTGGGCTAGGCTTCTCTCAAGGCACAATGATTTTTTGATAAAGTGTCAAATTAGGGTCTGTGCTTGCAGACTAGCCTAGTTGGGCAATCCCGAACACACACGTACACACACACAATCGCTGCGGTCTAGACATGCATAATTCAGTATGAAATCGGGTCTCATGAATATATAATTCAGATCACTTGTCAAGAGGCCCTCCGCGCAAGCGCCTCGGTTTCTCTGACTCGCTTCGCTCGTCAGAATTTAGAGACTCCAACAGCGCGAGGGCATCGACAAGAGGCTAGCTCTCATGGGGAATTCAACACCGTTCGGGTGTTAACCCACATAACAGGTGTTGTCAATCACCAGGGTTAGCCTTGAGTTTTATGACCATTATACCTTATGTAATGCTTTGCTTTTCCTTCGCCCGAATAATCTCCGAGCATGCTCCGAGAGACTAGGGGGTAATTCTTGACGGGCCAACGGGTTTGCTGTGTGCAGATTTGTACTCCCATTAATGGTGTTTCCACCAAGTCTGGTGTCAGCGAATTATAGCCTTCTGCACATGGAAACTGACTACCCACTCCCTTTAACGTTTAGCTTTTGCTGCTCTAAGAGTAAGTTGTTTTGTCAAGGCATTTTCAACGTCGATGTCCATGATCCATCTTTGTGGTCTTACCAGTTTCAGTCTGCGTTAGTTGACGTTTTAACAGTTGGACTTCCAGCTCTAGCTTTTCCTGCTCTAAAAGTAAGTTTTGTCGCTTTATCAATGCATTTTCAAAGTTTATTTCCATGAGTTCATCATATGTAGCTGTTGGTGCTGCTGCATATTCAAGGCCACTGGGATCTTGGAAGCCAGTGCTTTCCTCACACAAGTCCAAATTTTGTTGAGCGTGTCGTATTTCATCGGCTGATTTCCCTTTGGCTTTTCTTGTTGTCTTTGCGGTGCTTTCGTCACACAAGACCACATTTTGTTGAGCGTGTCTTATTTCAGCGGCTGATTTTCCTTTTCCTGTTGTCTTCTCAGGTCTCTTCTTGTGTTGCAAGCTATTCTTGGACATCGATTTCAATTTTGATAATCGTATTTTGAGATCATATAAAGATCTTTCCACCATTGGGAACCTTGCTTGGTGCTGAGTTTGTATCTCTGTCCATGTATCTTTCTTTCTCCCGATTGTAATTGAATCTTTAGTCCTAGCGTCGATGATGCTTCTGAACTCCTCAAATTTATCAGCAAGGAAAAGATTTTCTTCCTTTGAGTAGTTTGCCTTCCTTGTCCTTTTGGTTTTCATTTTTGTAGTGTCACCTAAACTGCAGTATCCTAGATGTGTTTTCAAAGACTGCATACAATACAGTGGAAGGCAGTTGTTGTTCACAGTTTGGCCAGTTTAAGCGTAAATGACCAGAACATGTGTGGAAATAACAGGGACGGAGGGACAAAGTAGGTTTATTGTATAAATTCCTCTAGCCCTCCACTACTATAGTGCACGTGCAGAATACTGATCATGAGTTGGCAACTACTCTCCCTTAGTATGCAACTAGCTTGCTGTGTGTGAGTGTGTGAGGTGACAGAATTCTACACTGCACGTGTATTGTGTACATGCTGTCTTTGCCAGTGCTAGACCATGGCTAGACAAAGAAGTATGTAAATAGGCCTGGGAGATTCGTTTACTCTGCAGTCTGTATTAAAGGTAATACAAAGTTTTGGGAAATTTTGAAAATTGGGTGGATAGTGAATCTTTACAATTTTGTTATATTTGGAAGCCCCTGTGGATGTATTATATGCACTAAAAATATTAGCCCCTAAAACACTTCTGTTTTCGAGAAAAATTGAATATAAAAATTTACCGGTGCTCCCGGTAAATTTTGATAATTTTCAAATAGCGCCTATGGCCGTACAATGGTAGCTGCGACCATGAAAATCTCAGAATATGTAGTTGTGATATATAATTTCCAAACGGGAATAGCTGATTGGTCGATTTTAGTCAAGAAACATTGTTTCATAGCTAAATTAATATCTTGACCTTGAGAGGGAGCTATACAACATAAAGAGTTTATTATTTATAATTTCGTAACTTAAAACTCGATTTCAATCGCGACAACGATCACTGAATATTGTAGGATCGCATAGGCTTCCACTATGTTAATTTGAACCAAATTCATGACCCCATACCAAAACTTTGTAATACCTTTAATTTAATCCTCCCAGTCCCATGTCTCTACATACAATGTACTCTGCCAGGAGACACACAATGGCAGTTACTCAAGCATATCCTTGATCTGAATGGACCAAGAGAGGTTCTTTAAAGGTAAAGACCAGTTTTGGAAATGCCCCCCTCTCAAAAAATGAAATGGAAGCTCTTATAACCAATCATGTGAAAGAATATGTTTTGACTAATACGTGATCATACAAATTTTGCCGAGAAACTGCCTACTAATTGATATATTTGGTAAATTATTATATCTATTTGGACCTGATAGATATAACGCATGTGTCGCGTAGTCCCATATACATCTTTCTGTGTACAGTGCTTGTAACTTTACCCCGACTGGGCCAAGTTTCTTATCATTTTGATGATTCCAGAACCTTGCAGTACACACCAATACTGATATGCTAGAGGATCAACCTTTTCTGATCGGTTCCACAACGTTTCTTTCACAATGCAATCGCATGACCAGAACTGGTCTTTATCTTTAAAGTTTTGTGAGTATACAGTCATGTAGGTACTCAATAATTGGCTTTTGGGGGATTTTAGGTAGCCAATTGGGCCTTACTAGTTGGTAACTAATTGCCTAGAAAGGTATTAATGATTATTACCCCTCCCCCTATTTTTAACGCTGAAAATGAGTTATCAAGATTGTTTTGGTGGGTGTTCAGGGATTCAGATTGGTGTCACTTTGTTTGTTTGTTTTACATATTCTAGTGAAATTACATGTATAACATAAATATATGCAATAAAATTGAAATTACAAATTCCAGAGTTCTTTGATTTCTTCCCTTCAATTATGGCTAATTCATGTAATATCCTGTTTGAAAGAAAATTAAAGAAATTGTTGTCTTGGTTAAAGATAAAGACCAGAAACTTTGTGGAATCGATCAGAAAAGTTTTATCATCTAGCATATATTGGTGTATATACTGCAAGGTTCTGGAATCATCAAAATGATAAGAAATTTGGCACAGTTTTGATAAAGTTACAAGCACTCTACACAGAAAGATGTATATGGGACTATGCTACATGTGTGTTATATCTATCAGGTCCAAATAGATATAATACTGTACCAAATATATTGATTAGAAGGCGGTTTCTCTGCAAAATTTGTATGATCACGTATTAGTCAAAATATATTCTTTCACATGATTGGTAATAAGAGCTTTCATTTCTTTTTTTGAGAGGGGGCGTTTCCTAAACTGGTCTTTACCTTTAAATTGTCTGAATTATACAATGATTCAATAAAAAAAAACATGCTTTGATTTCCTAAATTTTTGAATATGCTCTGCCTGAAATAATAGATATTAAAGAATTCTTTTCCTAGCATATGTTATTACAGTGATGGTGTAGAAAGAGATCACTCTTTTTTTTATAGACCTGTGCATGTACATTGTACATGTACATATAGGCTACATTTCTTGTGAATAATATTAATCATTTTACTGTTTGATTCACATTAAATTCATCTGCATAAGCAGCACTCAAATATATGTTCATAGCTATCTTGATTTATCATCACAATAAAGGGTAACATTCACATACATTACTTCACCATTGAGTTACATTTACATTTGTAACTCCCAAGTGGCTCCAAACAAAGAATAGGGAATTTTTAATGATAAACTTGTATAATTACTCTTTTTTACAAAAGTGTATGATAGAATATTTTATCTTTTGAAGAAAAAAAATATATAAAAAAATTAAAAAAATGTATATCAGTGTTTTGTAGTACCGGTACCTAACATTAGCGTTTTATCTACAGTTGCTGAATTTTCCTTCAGATTTAATTTTTACATATGTACATGTGTACTTGAATCACTTTTTTTTCACTTGTAAAAATAGACATGTATACATATATACTTTTCCAAATACATAGCAGACAATAGCTGTGGTTAAGAGATAAAGTTTTCATCATGATAGTCATGCTAATAATATGCTCATATCAATTTGCACAGGTATATTCAGCATCTTGTTGCTAAATTTAAATGCAGTGTTTACATAATTGTTGCCATTTTGGGAACTTACAGATTATTTGTTCCTGACTTGGCCAAGACCAAAATAAAAGTATACAATTCGATTTTGATATAAAGTATTATGCCCAATCTATTTTGGTAAAAGTGTTCCTATAATTAGTGTTTTATCTAGATGTTGACTTTTCCTAAAGATTGAAATATGTACTTGATGCATATTTTAGATTTGTACACATGTACTTTAATCACTTTTGTTTACATTAATCAAAAATATACATGTATATATACTTTTCCAAATATATAACAGACAATAGCAGTGGTGAAGAGATAATGTTTTCATCATGATACTTATTGATAGTCATGCTAATAATAGGCTCATGTCAATTTGCACATCATATATTTGGCATCTTGTTTCTAAATTTAATACAGTGTGTACATAATTTGTTTGTTAATTATTTGTTCCGGACATGGCCAAGACCAAAATAAAAGTGTAGAGTTCAATTTTGATATCTAAAGTGTTAGGCCCAATCTTTTTTGGTTAAGATCTGAAGGATATTTTTAATAGATTGTGATTTAATTGTTTAGCTGTAATTAATTTAAGTAGACTTAAGGGGGCGTTTCACAAAGCCTTTTTTCAATGACAAATAACAAGAAATCAGTGACAAATCTGCTGATAACCAATCAGAAGTAGGGATTTCAGTAGCTTATAACACAAATTGTCATTTGTCACTGATGACAAGTTTTGTGAAACACCCCCCTGGTCGTTATACATTTGTACATTGTGTAAGAAACTGTCTGAAAGCAACTGGGAAAGGTTGATTACCGGTAGACGTAAATACAGGTGTATGTATTACTGAGAGGTTTTTGAACGATCAAATTAACAAAGGATATGCACCCAATCTTGCTGTATATCAAATGCAACCCCCCCCCCCCCCAAATGTGGGTATAAGGGACTACACACAAATCAACTTGTTACAAAGGATTGTCCTGTAATAAGTTGACATGTTTACTCTACATCTACTCAACATGATAAAATTAAACATACAACCAAACAAGTATAGGTATTGATCCCATAGACTAGTTTTTAAAGGCGTTACATTTTCCTGCATCCCCATTGGCTGTTATGCCTCTTGAGTCATTTCATTGCTCATGTTTATTCATAAGAGAATGCTGTAGATGGTATGGGCTGATGGTTCAAAGTGAGGTCACAAAGGAGCCAGCTGATTGCTAGCTCAGCTCAGGCCATACCTACCTACCTGCATTGTGCATATAGAAATAGCATGATCATCCTACATGCACGTGTACAGGGGAATGGGCTGACCTGCTGGACACATCCATTATGTGGAGAGGGGGCTGTGTTTAGGAAAAAAACTCAAAAACATAACAAATAAATTTACATTCAAGTATCAGATCATGAATTATCGTTCAAAAGTACATTTAGTAAAATCCAGAGATTATATAGTGCTACAGATATGTTTTTAATGATACTTTGAATGTAATTTCTGCTTCTTCCATTTTATCACCCCTTGTAATAGAATGGATCCATCTCAACTCATTTGCATAATTGATGTTTCTAGATCCTGTTATGAAATATACCTCTGATTGAAGGGAGTAAGAGAAGGAAGGTGTGGGGAATGTTCCATTATCAACTCTTTACCATCTTTTCTCCATACTAAAGCACTACCCTGGAAAATTTATTGCAAGAGAGAGAGCTTTAGAGCTAGAGAGATGAGAGAGAGAAAGAGAGAGAAAGAAAGAGATAAAAGAATAATCACCAATTCCAAGAAGGTGCAGACAATTACAGTACCGCCTCCAGTTGGAGTTTGGCCTTCATCCTTTTTAGACTAGCAACAGCATAGGTTTGATCAGGGGATCTTTACATCAAATCATTATTTTAAAAGATCTGTAACCATTCCCGGTACTTTCATCAAGGAGGAAATAATGTTTTTCATTGACAAGATTGTGGATACAGACAGCCTCGATGTCCGGTCAAGGTAATTATACATTACATAATTTGTCACAAGCAGCCGGCAGCCAGAAGAGTTGCAACCATGTTTTTTAATTCTTTTCATATATTACTAGTCCAAATAAATTGTGATTTACCATTGTCATTGACAATTATTGGCATTTTGTTTTTGATGATTTTAACAACTTCATGATATTCTAGAGATTAGAATAACAAGTTATTAGCTAACTGGTGAACACATCTTGAAATATCATGCAAAGCCCTGAATTTTACAATATGAACATGCACCATACTGTCATACTCATAGACATATATGGACTTCAAAATCAAAGTAATTTTATCATTGAATAACAGTTGATTTGCCTTGTAAAATAGTATTCTTTAATTTCATTTGTACAATAATCTGAATCATGAACAAGAATAAATGTTGTCTTAACATTTGGGATTTTAGGTCTATATGATATAGGTCTACTGCCATTTTGAATTTTGGATTGATATTTAATAAATGTAGTCTACCTAAAATTATAAAAATCTGATATGATCTCATGATGTGTAAAGCATTTATTTATTAATATTTACAATGTTTATGACTTCTTGAAGTTTTGTTACTAATCAATCTACAGTAGACCTATTTGGCCTCTAAAACCTTCCTGATTTAATAGACAACTCTTTCTTGGTAAATCTACAATTAATGAATACAATTTTAAAATCTTTGTACTTATATTATAATAGCATTGGCAAGAAGGAAAGCGAAGTACTTTCAATTGAATACACTATATTTCCCCCGAAGACTGCATGCCTTAGCTTTGTCTCATTGAAGAGTAACTCCGGGAAGCTCCAACACCGGCGCCGCAGGCTTCCCGGAGCTTCCCGGAGTTAATTGAAGAGTAGCACTAGCACACATTAGCAAAAAAAATACATGGAAGCGGTGGGCATTTTAATAGCCCTGGTAAAAAAAGATTTAATGCCTAAAAATGAGAGAAAATTGCACTGACATGTATGTAATGCCAAATCCTAAAAGAGCCCCTTGATCAGAAAGTAATTTTTTACCCTGGCGCACATTATGTGTATTTTGCTTCTTCACCTTGTGATCATCATGTCAAATTTTTGACAGACATGCATCTTACCAGTAAACTTAAAGTTTACAATTAGTCACAATATATGTCAATAAAAAAAGGAAAATTGTGAACAGCTAGAATGTTTTTTTTAAAATTCATCCAGCTTTTTTTTCTATATTTGGGCTAACGAATAAGGATGTAGTCAGACCCAAGTCAGACATGGGTTCCAATGTTCCATACAGAATGACAGACCCTCTTTCGAGTAGTTTACCGGAATACCGGTACCCACAAGTCGCTTTAGATATATGCTAGTAAAGAGTGCTTTTAAACTTGTGAAAAAAGTCACAGTTAACTTGAAACTCGTAATTTGAATAGTATCACATCATTAACATGGAAGTCTTGATATACATGTACATACATGTAACATACTATTCTTTGTTGATTGGTACCGGATTGGTACACTTTTATTTTTTGACAGACAACTTTTCAAACCCATGAATGGAGAGGCTGGAAAATTGATCATGAGTTAACCCTGATTTATCTACTGGTAGATCTAGACTAATCCACCATGTTATATTTTAACAGTCATTCTTTACATGGGTGGAAAAGCAATCAAATGTACTTTTCAGAAATAGAAAAGCCATATGTTCTCTGCTTTGCAACAGCATCAAAAAAAGAGGGAAAAGACGGAGCAAGCTGAACAATTTTAAACAAGAAATTGGCATGGTAGAAAATTAGATTAACATTTGATCTTACTGTGAAATTTTCTAGTTACCAATTTTGTTTTTAACTTTTGATATTCGATGCAAAGTTATTAGACAGTGTCGGTCACGGTTGTGGATTCTTTGAAAAGCAAATATAAAAGTAACCCTACATGTATGTTCAAACTAGCAGAATTCATTGTATATAACAGCCGGTGTGGAGCGGTGCAATTTTTTATGTTTAGTGTTTTATGTAAACTCAAAATTAAGAAGTTTTTAACTTTTGATGCAAAGTTATTAAAGAATGTTGGTCATGGTTGCATAGCTGCCTACTAGACTAGTACGGATTTCCTGTAATTGGTACAGAAATTAATGATCATTACGTTTACAGGTAATGTTTAAAATTACGGATTTCAAAAAAAAGAAAAAAGAAATCATTGTATAGATATTTATAATTTATATATATTTAATCGCGATAAATACAGATAAAACAGGTACTAACGCCTTTTGTCTTGCACCAATCAGAGTATACATATCGCAAAAATGAACAGAAAGATGAAATCAGACAATATAAATGGAAGTTAAAAGGATCAAAATGATCTGGCATGACGGCCTTAACAGAATTCGGATCAGACCTACAATTCATTAACAAGGTTAATTTTATATTTCTTTATTCTTGGTTACATACAGTATGGGACAACAAATGACTACCGGTAGATACTTTGTACTTACCCATCGTGTATATTCCTCTTAAAAAAAAAAAAATTGTGTCTCCTCTTTTTTGTTAGTATTATGAACCTTGACATGCAATACAATGCTTTGAAAACAATTAATTTTTTTCTTCTTTTGTTGTTGTTGGTGCATGAATAGGCACCCTTCATCGATGGTCTTATCTCGTCATTAGTAATGAACAGGATTCACAGTCCACTCCTCACCAAGCAAGCAATATACATTATTGTAGAACAGCTTACTAACATGTTCAAATTTTATGCATACTTTTTAAACAAAGGTTGTTCTTATTGACCTTCATGTAAAAGCTTGTACGATGATTGCCCGACATAGCAACAAGTAATGCATGCAGACTGGATTTAGAGTATTGAAGTTCATTCATTAATAACGAGTTAATGGAATAATCGTCACTAGCTTAGGTCCCCAGGAAAGAAACATCCAATAAATTTGAATATGTTCAAGGGATTGGGTAACTTTGTCTCAGATTCTGAAACAAAATCCTGGATTTATCTCATGCTGCAATGATAATTAATTAATTATAAACCTTTAGGTCAGTCAGGAACCCCATGACATTTACTAGCCGATCGCCTGTCTGATTATCAAGATATTTATGATTGGAAATCAAAATAAAATTTTGCATTTTCATAACTGTTTTCATAACACTACAGTCTATTGTGGAAAATGAGTATGGTTAAACCGGTCACTCAAATATTTAAACTTTTTTTGAGGCACTTCTTGGGTCATTTTGAAGCACAATGTTTTTAGGGCTTCAATATTACACCATATCACAGACACTGATAACACGTAGGGCCGTGCATATCAGATTTAACATTGTTAAACGATGCCTTTCATTCTAGTAAATCGGTCTATTGAAAACTTTCTACCTCCATCTCACTGCATGTGTGTACAAAGCATCAAGGGTCTCATTATTGTAATAAAAAGGATTCACAACCCACTCACTGACCAAACAGTGCATGGAAAAGCACCTGAATAATATTCCTCCATCTCACTGCACAAGAGCTGTGTCCTTGTCCTGACTTTCACATGCTGGACAGAGCTCGGTCATGTGGAATTGAATTTTTGCCATGAAGATGTGTTAATTTGCATGTCAATCTTTTGTTGGTGCCATATATGTTTACACAATGTAGTAAAACATGAAAATGTGGAATAAAAGAAGCTCATTGTGTATAAAACTTTATCAAGCTTTCGTGCATATATCTGCAACAACAAAAAATAACGGTAGACATATTGAATTCGTCACAGTGACAAATTTAATAGGTGATCTGCCGCTTTGAACTAGACGTAACACATGTAGAAACAGTCTGCCGTAGGCCCTATGGCAGGCTTAAATGCATGAGACCGGGCATAAGATTGCATTAATTAGCCTGTAGTTGCGCGGCAGATCAGCTAATAATAATGATTGATAATAATTTCACAAGCATCTTAAAAAAGGAAGGTTTTTTTCTATACATTAAAAAAAAAAATCAAAAGAAAAAAAAAATCAGCATTTTGCTCTCAGGTAAATGTTATTTGTAGTTACAAGGTTTTATCACACCACAATTGATATACAATCAAATGTAGGCTGTGCCTTTGAAGTTGATAAAAAGTTGACTCGTGCTCTGAAATATTTTTTCTGTCGGATCTCGCATGTATGACATTAATCAGTTAATGACCTTACTTTTGTAGATAATCATAAATACTAGACTCATTGTTTAAATATTGAATAACTTATGCTACATGTAGGTTCATCCAGCCTTATCAATTCTTTTGTTAATACAAAGATAAGATAAGTATTTGCATGCACTTGTCAGCTCATTGAACTTGAAATGACACCATAATATATGTCACTAACCTGAAATTTCTTGCAAACTCTTCCTCTTTTTTCTTGTTTGATGAGGGGGGGGGCAGTTGAATCTGTATAAAGGTATAAAGAAGCAGTGAGAAATGCTCTTGAGACCTTGTAAAGAACTGTAGTAAGAAATAGATCAAATAGTAGATTTTTTTTCATATAAAGGTAACAGAAAAAAAAATTCATATACCCGGTAAATTTCTTTTCCCACAGAAATCCCACATTTACAAATTAAAACAATTTTTTTTTTTTTGCAATTTTCCACAAAGTAGTTTTTTGACCTTTGGTTGAATTTTTTTATTTTTAAGAACTGAGAATTATAAAATTACTACAGGAACAAACATCTAAATGTACATGTACATGTATATTGTACCTGTACATGTAGAGGGTCTGTGAGGTGCAGTCCGCCCTGTGTCATGTCTGATGAGGGTTAGTGCCTGCAAAATGCCCCCTCCCCTCCCCCCTCCCCCCCCCCAAAAAAAAATGAATGAATTCTTAAAAGAGCGAGTGAGTGATCGAACGAATGAATGATTGAATGAATTGCTCTGCTAGTGTGAGTACAGTACTGTCCTCAGACTCCTCACAGCTGATGGTGTGATCATGGTGAAAGGTCATACAGCTTGGTGGTGATTGAACTGAAAGCGTGTTGCATGCAAGCTTTATTTATAGGCTGGTCATTGATACTATAAATAGGTTACCGGTAATGTATTCATCTTACGCTTCTGTGTTTTAATCTACATTATCAATATCTTCGGGCATGATTTGGAGTTTTGTTTGTACTTTGTGCTGAGGAAACAATTACAGTTATTGTTTATTTGTTGAGTATAATAGTAAAAAAAATAGTCACTGAAAAATCGAAAACTTTTGTCCCACATGTTGGCTTTTTGTTAATGCATCACTGTAAACTTTTTGTTCCTCCGGTGGTATTTCAAAACAAAAGTGACATGTTTCTACAAGTTGTTTTGTAACACTACCAGGAATGCTACAAGTATCTATGTGTATTGAAGAAAAAGGTTCATATTCACTCACTAGAAAAATGCAGTTTTGCTTCACATGGAGTACCGTATTACTAATGCCCCCAGGCTTGACGAGGTAGCAGCAAACCAGGCTCTTTTTAAAAACATTTTCAACAGGCTCTAAAAAGTATGGGGGACATGTTTGATGATGTTTCTCAGGATGATAGATGAACAGAGATATAAATACTGGTATATCTATAGTAGTCTAATAGTGAATCCTTGAGTTGATCTTCTCTGTATTTATTAATCGTAAAAGACCACATCAACTGGTACCTTTGTAACCATAAAAGTAGTCCCATGATTATAAGAGATAAAGAGATAATACACAGAAGAGGAGACCGAGCAAGATATTTTTCATGAATTTATGATGTGTGGTTGTGTGCTTTAATTGTCAAACCTGATACAGTATCCCAGGTAAAACCAAACAAATAAAGTTTCTTCACGGTTATTACAACAACATACAGATAACATTGACAAGCTTGTCTAGATAAGCTACTGTATAGATTTTCATAATAGAAATGATGCTTAACTATACATGCAAATTGCTTTAGACACATGATAAGGAAAGAAATAGCATATGCAGCGGCAGCAGCACTCATGATCGAGAATGACAACTGAAAATCAGAGCCTCCAATATGCTTATGAGCTACATGAAGCAGACATTCATGTATACATACATAAAAAGCAAAATAAAAGAATGAGAATATTAACATACATGTACATGTACATGTACCAATTTCATTTACTGCTCTGCATCCTGACACAAATGACAATATTTGCAAGTCTGCACAGAGATAAAGGAATTTTAGAGTGTCATACTGGTACTGTGATATAATATACATTTGTTTTTGAATATTTCCCCCTCTTTTTCTCCACTAAGGAGGATTTCATTTACATCAAAACAATAATTCATATGATTTGCAGCATCATCAATTTTGAGATGTACAGTGTTACAACATAAAAAGTAGGCCTGCGATTTGTTCCAGTGTGATGTTATTAAACACAAAGTACTGAAGATGTTACTTGATATACAGTGTACATTATTGGTCTTCTCCTTTTTCTCTTCCCTACAGAGTAAGATCCAACATGTTATCGCGCCTATTCTTAGCCCAGGGGAGGTTCTGTTCCTCGCACCCCTGGGAAGTGATCGTCTGTACCCTCACCCTAACCATCTGTATGCTCTCCATGAACTACTTCACCGGTCTGCCAAGGATATGCGGATGGAACTACGAATGTGCACCACAAGTTAAGGTACGCATCTTACAGAAATTATTATCATTGTGATCATCATCATCACCATCACCATCACCATAATTATCATCATCATCATCATCATCATCATCATCATCATCATCATCACCACCACCACCACCACCACTATCATCATCACCACCACCACCACCACCACCACCACCACCACCATCACCATCATTAAGTATTTGCTGTCACATGTGCCTGGGAGGGGAAAAGGAAACTGAACACTACAGCCCTTGGTTCTCTTTTCAATTATACTGAATTTCACAACTATTCAATTGTTATTTTAACCCTATTATTTGAGAGGAAAAAAGTATAACTACAAGTACGGAGTGAAAGCATGTACCGGTATACAAAAGTAAGTTGAGTATGAAGATTATGATGAATTAGGCACAGGTGTTGAAGCAGTCTATTTCACCTATTAGATATCACCCATTAGATACATTTTAAAAAGATGCTGCAAAGGAAATGTGATGTGTAGGAATGTACAATAAGAGGCACAGGACTATATTATACAAGACAAAAGATAGAAAGAAAATATGTAATTCTTTCATACGATTATGTAGAGTTTCCTAGATGACAATTGGGAGCAATGTACATGATAACAGAAATGGGGAATACATTTTGGAATGTTCTCATAATTCTTTCATGTAATACTTTGAAAATTCCCCACAATTTTTTTGGCAGTCGTCCCAATGTTTGTATCATTTTGACAATCTTTTAGTAGGAAATACAGGGATTACCGTCCTTAAAGAAAGTGTTGAGTTCTGGGAAGAGGTGAAAAATAATTTGTGAGTGTTATCATTGTATTGTGCATGTGTGGAAGAACATCAGAAAAAAAATGTTCCCTGAAAAGCATGGATCTGCATATGCCTTAATATTCTAAATATGGCATGTAACATCCTACAAATCAGGACAGATTTTTATGCCACATGTGCGTGTGCCGTATTTTCTTGGTGTAAAGGCCACAGTATTTTTGGAAGAGAAAATATCAAAAAGTCGGGGTGCGGCCTATGCGACGAAAGAGTAAACAAATTTTAAAAAAGTAGGTCAAAACCAGCACGAATTTGCACATATGGGACTAGATCTACGAACGGTACAATAACTATACATTTCCACACATCTTACCGACAATTTTATCTTGCATTGTTGACATGAAGACGAAAATAAACTTCCAAAAACAACATCTGCCGATAGATCTTGATCTAAGTTCGTGCCAATGCATTGCAAAAGTAAAAGAAGGGCCCGTTTAACGGAGCTGCCGCGAAGCATCCAGCACGCGAAGTCGCTATTTTGAATCCATTTCAATACACAAGAGAGAGGCGCAATGTATACATCACAAAAAACTACATAGGTTAGCATTAATGCGGGATGGCCGAGCGGTCTAAGGCAGTGATTTTAGTCAAATCAACATTTATACGCAAGAGTTCAAATCCTGACTTCGACAATTTTTTTTTGTTTTTGTTTTGTTTTGTTTAAATGTCAAAATCGGGTGTGGCCTATACGGCGCTGCGGCCTTATCGCCGGCAAATAAGGTAGTCCCATATACGTCTTTCTGTGTACAGTCACAGTGCTTGTAACTTTACCAAGACTGGGCCAAATTTCTTACCATTTTGATGACTCCAGAACCTTGCAGCACACTCCAATACTTATGTGCTACATGATTAACCTTTTCTGATTATTCTGCAATGTTTCTTTCACAATGCAATCGCATGACGAGAACTCAATTTTATCTTTAACTTCTGAAAGGGGTTCATAGAAGGTGACATCAAGAAAAGCTGTTTAGTAGAAGTGGGGAAATCACAATGCTTTGGCACAGGAAGAGGATACTTCTCGTGAAAATTTCATGAATGTTTCCTGGATGTTTTGATTCGTGCCCCTCAGACTACAAAAAAAAGGGGGCATTTGTTTAAAAAAAATCATTTGCAAATGTCATCACTGGTATTCCCCTAATTGACAATATAAATTCTCAGTTTTTGCTCACTATTCTTAAAAACCTGATTTTATACTTCCGGCTGAAACATTCGATTCAGAAACCTGTGCATTTTATTCAAAGTATTATCTTCAGTAAGATCACATGCTTTATTGGTGAAAGCATTCAGTTAGACTTAAACATTTAATAAATGACACAAATTAACCAATTCTGAGTGTTCATCCTCTATTCAGCCTCTTCAGGAATAACTAGCTCGTAGAAGCACGAGGAAGATCATAAATTCTTCATGATTTGACAAGAATTTATTCCAGGATGCTCTAAGCAAGTAGATGTGGAGGGAGGGAGTGTCATCATGGCACAAAAGCTGACTTTAATAAATGATGAGGGTTAATAATCTCAATTTTTTTTTTCTTCTGCAGGAATCATCACTTTCTTCTGATGTGCTCGTCATGTGTATCATGAGAACATTAGCTGTGGCTTATCTCTACCTCCAGTTTACTAAGCTGAGAACCACAGGGTCTAAATACATTCTAGGTAAGCAAATCAAGTCTCAAAAGTGATTTGATTCTAGGGTTTTGCTTTCTTTTTTTCTCCAATTCATCGACATGTATGTAAATGTACATTCCAATTTTTGTAGTTGCAGTTTTTGCAGTGTACTCTATCCAAAGAACACATTTCAATCAAAGAGTTATCCAATTAATAATTAATTGGGATTATAATCAATCATCTTGACATCCACTTTGATGTATTTTATAGATATACTGTACCGTATTTACCGGCGTAAAGGCCGCAGTATTTTTGGAAGAGAAAATATCAAAAAGTCGGAGTGCGGCCTTTACGACGAAAGAGTAAAAAAAAACAAAAAAAATGAAAGTCAAAACCAACACGAATTTGCACGTATGGGGCTAGAAACGGTAAAATAACAATACCACTATGGTACAGGACATTTCCAAACATCTTACTGACAATTTTATCTTGCATTGTTGACATGAAGACGAAAATAAACGTCCTAACACAACATTTGCTGATAGATCTTGATCTAAGTTCGTGCTAATGCATTACAAAGGTAAAGGAAGGGACAGTCTAATGGAGCTGCTGCGAACATCCATCCGAAGTCGCCATTTTGTTTTTCCATTTCATGCAGTTTCGCATTACACCGTATATTGTGGTAGGGGTATATCGGACACCAAATCTGCCTGCGATCACTTTTTTAGCTAATCTTCCGATAAATTATAAGAATTTGGATGAATTTGGTATCAGTTTGTAAAAAAAAAAATGGTGTTTTCGAGAAAATTATGATTATTTTGTTTTGTCCGTTTTCATTTTTTTATTTTCCCCTCTTTGAAATGTCAAAGTTAGGGGTGCGGTCTATGCAGCGGTGCAGCCTTATCTCCGGCAAGTACGGTACTACATTTAAACACTAGTTAATTTCAAATGATACATTTCTATAGGATGTCATAAATGTAGAGATTCAAACTTACAGCCGTACATTTTTTTTCAGAATTGATGATTGTGAAAATTAAAGAAAAAATACAGGAGGCACTGCATGCACATACAAAACTGTTTTTCAATGTGAATTGAATTATGCTGTTGCCTCTTCCTAGTTCTCATCCTTACATTCAGATATAAACAAAGTTTTAGTTATTTCTTTATTTTGAACCTTTTCTCACTTTTCTTTCTATTGGATACAGGTATTGCTGGTCTGTTTACCATCTTCTCCAGTTTTCTGTTCAGCAGTGCTGTAATTCACCTGTTTGGATTGGAACTCACAGGCTTGAAGTAAGTCAACAAGACAGTGATTTTTTAAACAAATCTCATTCATGTATTCTTTGTCTGAATTGTCCTCCATATTTAAACCTTATGACTTATTGCTGAGCTTACAAATAGACATGATAAGTGCACCTGAATAAAGAAAACAATAGCAACAATAATGTCTTAAAGATAAAGACCAGTTCTAGTCATGCGATTGCATTGTGAAAGAAACGTTGTGGAATCAATCAGAAAAAGTTGACTATCTAGCATATAAGCATTGGTGTGTACTGCAAGTCTGGAATCACCAAAATGATAAGAAATTTGGCCCATTCTTGGTAAAGTTACAATCACTGTACACAGAAAGATGTATATGGGACTATGCGACACGTGCGTGATATCTATCAGGTCCAAATAGATATAATAATTTACCAAATATATCAATTAGTAGGCGGTTGCCCGGCAAAATTTTTTATCATCATGTATTAGTCAAAACATATTCTTTCACATGATTGGTAATAGGAGCTTCCATTTCATTTTTTGAAATTGGGGCGTTTCCAATACTGGTCTTTACCTTTAAGCTGAGACTGACACAGCTAGAGCCTGACAGAGCTAGGCTCTGCTCAAGGCTCTTAGAGTGTGCCTGGAGACTAGGTATCAGCTGGCCCTTTGTTTAGTGGTTCCCAGACTTGTCTTTTCTGACCTTCAACTAATGAGCCCATATCAGTATTGACCAAGGTGCGAAGTCCTGGTTGAATCAGAGGGGAAGGGAACGGTTTGAACAAATATACATTTTACCATCCACATGAACTCGCTCGGCACACAAATGGGTGTGTATCATACGTAATAGAGCGCTTGTTATTCACGACGTTTGCAAAGTTATGTGTACCTTACGTCATAGTCTATCTGTTATACAAAGTGTAATAATCGGTGATATCATTGTCAGGAGTGACGTGCCGTGATAAATAATTCAGTTCTTTGAAATGCTGTATTTGCCTATAATCCCACATTATTAATCATAGAAAGTACCAGTAGTCAAATTTCAAGCTAGTATATACTCTCCTGTAGTTGAAAGCCTTAACCAATTTTTTTTTAGTTGTGGTTTAAACTCCCTTTGATGTGTAATGAAATGAACTTGTCACTAAAATTATCTTCAGATGTCTTTCTCATACTTATGGTACTGATTCAAAACTTGAGCTGATGAGCAATTACTAAATTTTGATTCCTTAGCCTGTTTGGGGTTGCTAATATTCAAAGTGACCACCCTGGTCGACTAATGCAATGGTAACATTATGTTTAAAATACATCCATACAAAATTTTGAATCATGAAGTTATCTGATTGGTATTTCGGGTTGATTTTACCTGGATGCTCACTTATTGTTTAGAGTAATCAGTTGGTTCCTGTATTAATCCATTATCCTATGGTAATGAAATTATTTATAGTAATTTGGTTAAAGGGATTGTTTAACAATGTTAAATCTGATATACACGGTCCTATATGTTATCAGTGTCTGTGATATGGTGTAACGTTGAAGCCCTAAAAAAATCGCGCTTCAAAATGATCAAGAAGTGCCTCAAAAAAGTAAAAATCTTTGAGTGACCGGTTATACCATACTCGTTTTCCCCGGTAGACTGTAGTGTTATGAAAACCGTCAGGCGAACGGTTTTCAAAATTTGTAATTCCAATCATAAATATCTTGATAATCGGACAGGCGATCGGCTTGTAAAAGTCATGGGGTTCCTGACTGACCTAAAGGTTTATAATTATCATTGCATCATGAGCTAAATCCAGAATTTTATTTCAGAATCTGAGACAAAGTTACCGGATCCCTTTAAGAAGAAGAGAAGAAACTAATCGTGCCCTTCTTATCAGAGTCGCTTTTTAAATGCCTCTTTCCCAAAATAGTACATACTGTGCTTTCATATCAGTTAACATCTCTGTGATATCTGTTGTATTAATTAATTAAGTAAGTAATTAATTAACTAATATCTGTTGTATCACCTTCCAGTGAGGCTCTCCCATTCTTCTTGCTCCTCATCGACCTGACCAAGGCCAGCGCTCTCACCAAGTTTGCCCTGAGTAGCACCACTCAGAATGAGGTGGTGGACAACATCGCCCGCGGTATGGCCATTCTTGGACCCACCATCACACTGGACACTGTAGTGACCACCTTGGTCATCAGCATCGGAACCATGTCAGGTAAGTGTTTGCCGGTGTCTTCCTGGCATTAATTGAGGGGAAATCGAACAATCATTGAACATTCAGAATGGTCTGGTAAGAGTTTTGCCAAGATGTCTTTTAGGGAACTTGTACAACGATCCCTTTCTATAATGTTTAAACGCAATTACCATACATTGAAAGAAATGATTGACACTTACACATTTGGAAAGATACAGTCAATATCACATTTAAGTTTGTAAAAGATAAACAGAAATATTCAAATCATGTATGTTTTTTTTAATGTCCTTAAATGAAATAGTCATTATAGTAGAAATAAATAATTCAGATGAAAATTATTATCAGCATTGCTGAAGCCTTTTGAAGACTTATTAAGATATTCTTTATCATGTTTTTCTATTTCAGGCATCCGGAAGATGGAAGTTTTCTGCTGCTTCGGCATCCTCTCCCTCATCGCCAACTATTTTGTTTTCATGACCTTCTTCCCAGCTTGTCTCTCTCTCGTTCTTGAGGTAAGTAAGGAAGCATGTTGAATCATCAGGGTTGGTTGTGGTTTCAGAATCCACTTCATCAAAAGACTTGGCAACTTGACAGGTTTCATTGCAAAGAAGTCACAATCTCTTGAAATATCTTTAAGAATGTACCGATATATTTTGTTTTCTGGAAGTAATAATATCCTTTCACTTGCATTCTTGTTTTATTGTATTTAAACACTTTTCTTGATAAGAAACATGTGTTGAAGATGAAATTGAGTAATAACATTGCAGTTGCATCACATCAATGCAGGGATATATGAAGCTTAAAGGCATGATGTTGAACATTTTCATATCCATGTTTAAGGAGTTGCTGAAAGACGGTCAAACATTGTTAGGAATTGAGTACAAAGTGCAGTTTGATGATTGAGGCACAACAGGGGAGACTGAATTGCTTATTCTTTCTCTTGTGTCCTCATTGTATTCTACCTTTGAAATGCTGAATGAATAATATTATTTATTTGATCAGATCAAAATATTTGGTTTCTAAGGTAAAGAAAATTGCTAGTAAGCATTTTAATATGCTCATATGAAAGAAACTACTTCAGTAAAGACCCTCAAATGATGTCACACCACATTTTGTCTTTTGAGATCAGTGGTATACACCCATTATTTGGCACTGTAGTCCTACAGTGACCTTAAAGGCACCGTTTAACAATGTTAAATCTGAGATGCACGGCCCTACATGTTATCAGTGTCTGTGATATGGTGAAATATTGAAGCCCTAGAAAAATTGCGCTTCAAAATGATCATGAAGTGCCTCAAAAAAGTAAAAATCTTCGAGTGACCAGTTTTACCATACTCATTTTCCACAATAGACTGCAGTGTTATAAAAATCGTTAAGAAAAAAAACAAAAATTTGATTTTGATTTCCAATCCTAAATATCTTGATAATCAGACAGGCGATTGGTTTGTAAAAGACATGGGTTCCTGACTGACTTAAAGGTTTATAATTTTCATTACAGCATGAGCTAAATCCAGGATTTGTTTCAGAATCTGAGACAAAGTTAAACAATCCCTTTAAAGAGTTCATTCTAATGAAGGATGTTTGTTGTGAGTCATGGTGGTTGATGTCTTCCTTCCTATTCCCTCCCCCAGCTGTCAAACAGCAACAAGTATGGCCGACCCGTGTGGCATCTTGGACGCTTTGCCGAGGTACTGGAGGAAGAAGAGGACAGGAAACCCAATCCTGTGGTCCAGCGGGTCAAGATGATCATGGTAAGTTACAGTCAGGGAAAAAATACATGGGGGCTCGGGTTGAATTAGCCCCCGAAATGCCCAAAAGAGCCCCCGAAAGTAAAAAAAAGAGCCCCCCAAAATTTGTTCCATGCAAAACTAACTAAAGCGTGTTATTTTCATGCTAGCAAATTTGAAAAGTATCCCCCGAAATATTTTAATTAATTTTTTCCCTGGTTTCAGTGGTTGGTTGGTTGGTGGTTCATGACCCCACGGGAAACCTGTCTCGGAAGATGTCCTTGAATGGATTAGGTTGTCCTTAAATTGCAAGATCGTAGATTTTGTGATGCTTTCTAGTTTATATTATGAAACTCCGTACTTTGTTTGTATCCTCTAGTGGTTTATGGTTTTCCCGAAATTTGTTAAAGTGTAAAGTTTGTTTGTGTTATGATAAAAATACAAACTTTCTAAGCATCCTCCAAGGGTCTTTGGTTTTCCTGAATTCGCCAGATTGTAGACTCTCTGGCCTGTTCAAGTTTCATATCATAATAAAATTACAAAATTGTAGGCAACTGTCAGGGGACTTTGGTTTTCTAGAAATGACCAGATTGTAGATTATGTGGTCTTCTAGTTTCATATTATTATGAAACTCCCACCATTGCGTTTTTTCACAGACCAACTTGTCGGAGAGAAAATGTGCTTACTATTTCAAAATAGATTTGAATAGAGAAGAAAAGGGGCAAAAGAAAGTTACAAAAGGCAGCTGTTTTGATCATTCACCTCCCAGGAAATATCATTCAAGACTGCAACAAGTGCATGCTTGAATCTACTGGACATATCGGCCAAGTAATGTTGGTGTTCCTGATCTTGCCAAAAGTTGTTACATTTTAAAGTTTTATATTATCATGAAAATATACACATGGTATTTATTAGGCCTAGATAGACTAACAACCTGTATCTTTGTTTAGAAGGAGAAAAAATGTGATTAAAAATTCTTTTTAAAGGGGTCCACTCTTATTGTAGTGTGTACTTCTCCATGACTGCAATCATTTCTTTTCTCCAAAATTACAAGTGTAGAAGCAATATTTTATTCCTAGTACAGGTTTTTACTTAAGTATGAATCTTTTGCCCCTTCTTAGGCCACTGGACTGGTACTAGTTCACGCTCACAGCTACTGGCTTGCTAGTAACGACACGGAACTGATGAGTCGAGATATGCTCTACGATGGAAACCTACTCACAGACAAGAAGATTGATCCTACCATGCCTCTATGGGAGTTCTACGCGACAAGGTAGGATCATCAATACCACTTGTATGAGTGACAGAAAGGAGTTAAAGACTCTATGCGATGAAAGTACAAACTGTATATCAACGGAAAGCTGATTAAACATTGAATACAAATGTTAAATGAATAATAAATATTTTCCCTTTCAGTATTGCACGAAACCAAATTGAAACCTCATTTTCGACATATCATGTAGACCCGATTGGCTCGCCTATACAGCTGAGGTGATGAGCTTCTGACAGACAATAAATTATCACTTAATTTTACGATATTATTGTGATATGGCTTATAGGCTCCCTCTCTTTTTCTTTTCATGATATAGACTATGGCCTCCCACCCTGGATTACATCCTCACTGCTATCCTAGCAACTGTCCTAGCAAGCCACTACATCTTCTTCTCTGACTTGGCCATCTACCCAGAGAAGCGGGTCAGCATCATGGAAGGTCATGAGGTCGTCAACCCTGGATCCGATCACGAAGGTTGGTTTCTGTCCGATGAAGGGCTAGTTACATATCTGTGATTTGACATGGGACCGGGGCCCTGTTTCATAAAACTTATCAATAAAAAAAAAAAAATTCTATGAAAAATCACCTGTCAACCAATCAGATGCCATGATTTCCATAGCTTATAAAAATCAGTGTAACTTGCTATTGATATTACAGAGTTCTTGCAATACGCATTATGAAAGAAACAAGAAAATGAATCATCGGTCATACTCATTTAAATTAGCATCATTAGAGCGTTTGTGAGAATATACATTAACTTTTTTTCTTCTTCAATCTGCAGATGCATCTGAAGTTGAGACTATTGGCACACTCTCCTCCTCTCCCTCAACCAGCGATGTGAGGGTCATTGAATCAATGACCTCTCGCACCCAGGCCTGCCAGACCGACCCGGTGACCGCCTCGCCACGTCATAGCCGTTCGTCATCCCCTGTATCATCGCACTCTGTTAAACCTGCCAGGTAAGTAGCAAAAGGGCTTTAGTGATTGGGTTTCAAATGTATCATCTGTTGAGAGCCAGAAGGGCATTAACTTTATGTGAAGTATAGGAGTTTCAGAAAGACCCCTTTCAGACTCTCAACAGATGATATAATTTAGACTGCTGCCCTCTTGAGGGAAAGATACGTATTGGAGTGTGATTTTGATCTTTTGACCATTGACTTTGTATCATACATGTTATGTCATGATGCAGATTGTGAAAAATAAATTTGAAAATTTAGTTGAGATGTTCATGTGTATGCTAATGCTAGACATTACAATTAGGATCCTTACAGTAAAGATTGACGCCATCTCGAAGAAGGAACGCTTTAATTCCGCTCTCATTAAAATACATCAAGATTATCGCTTTCCTCATGGATTAAACTGTAAATAAGTATACAATCTATCAGCTTCAAGAAATCGTTTGCCTCATTTGAGGGACCTAGCTTACCGGCCTGCTTGACCATCTGGCAATGGACAAAACAGAAATAGAAGTAACCTCCGTTACACACTAGCAGGTACCTCAGACACTTGGATACCCAAAAACCTTGGTCTGGGCGACCAAAATTTCTAAATTGTTATTTTGGGTTCAAGTATGAAGATCTTAAAAACTTCAACTTTGGTCTCTATATGAAAACACAAGTAATAACATTCATAAAATTTGTTTCTTGTATAGCGCATATCACATTATAACGTCTCTGGCTGCCATTATGGCGCTCTAGCATTTCAAAAAATTTAATTCCTGCCAGGCACCCATGTACCTCACCTGGGTCGAGTGTGGCAAATGTAGATTAATGTCTTGCCAAAGGATAGTAGTGCTGCAGACTTTATGATCCACAGTCCGGTGACCACGACACCTCTACATCTCTAGTAGTATTGAGCCCTGCTTATGACAACAATCAATAATTGATTTAAATTTCAAATTATTTGTGTTTGGTTTGCAGATTCACTATTGGTTCATCAGGAAGTGGTTCTGAAGATGAGGAGGAGGAGGTTATCAAGGAGGAAGAAGTGGAGTGGGTCCTAGAGAAGGAACTTAAGGCTCCCAGACCCATGCCAGAACTACTGGAGATCCTTAATGTTGGGGTGAGTGTCATAATTACATTTTAGCTTGTGTAAAGTGAACAGAGCAAACAAAGAGAGAGAAGTGGGGGCGTTTCACAAAGCCTTTTTTCAATGACAAATAACAAAAATCAGTGACAAATCTGCTGATAACCAATCAGAAGCAAGGATTTCAGTAGCTTATAACACAAATTGTAATTTATCGCTGATGACAAGTTTTGTGAAAAGAGAAAGAGAAAACTAGTGTATGTTGGTCACGTGATGTGAGGAGGAGGATTGGAAAAGATCTTGCTGGAAGGAATGGTAGAGGGTAAACGAGGAAGGGGTAGACAGCAATTCACTTGGTTTGATGATGTTGAGAAATGGACTGATCTAACTACAGAGAGGTTAGAGCAAGGGTACATGACAGAGAGCGATGGAGGTGCATAGCCGCCAACCCCTTCCGAAGGGACAGCACTAGATGATGATGATGATGATGAAGTGAAGGCCAATATCTTATAGCTTTAGTCTTGAATGCAGGATTTAGACTAGATGACCATACCTGAACTACCACCATCCCTCTTGTTTTTAATATACAACTGGGTTCATGGAACTTCAGGTTTTTAGGTCTGCGATAGGGACAAACCATCTTTATGTGTATTACAGGGATGCCAGTTTTCAGGAAATAGCCTGAATTCAGGCCCTGGCAAGTTATTCTCAGACCATAGTTCAGGCTTTTTTGGGTACAAAATAGCTCATTCTAGGTGATTTTCAGGCCCTCTGCTCAATTCTAACTGACATCCTTTGTAAGAGGATTTACCTTGCTAATGTCCTTCTGCGTACACATGCAGGCAAATTCAAAATTCAAAATTCAAAATTCAAAATTCAACATTTCCTTCCGTCTTACAGAAAGGACCAAATGCCCTGACCGATGATGAGGTTCAGCTCTTGGTCGGTGCTAAACACATTCCTGCATACAAGCTGGAGAATATCCTGGATAACCCTGAGAGGGGCGTGGCGGTCAGGAGGCAGATCATCTCCAAGCTTCTTCCAATTACTGATGCACTGGAGAAACTACCCTACGCAAGCTATGACTATTCATTTGTAAGTTCCCTCCAACTTTCTTCAATTTATCCATCTCTTATATTTTTTGTTGTTTCCATGCCTCTTCCTGTGTATTTTTCTGCTTCTAAATATTGTATGTTGCCAAATTGCAATACCAACTCTTGATATATCATATACATCTATATTTCTATTTATTTCTATATCAATCGATTTAATTCATGTATGTACATTTTTTCTTTTTTAAAGATTTAGTGGATATTATTTTGTTTGTCTTTGATCTCTTGTGTATCTGTAGCTAAATGTAATTTGATATTATAATTCTTAAGGAATTTTATTCAAGAGTGCATATTTAATGGACATAATAGCTTTTGTACAACTGGATCTAAAAGTTGAAAAATCAAGTCAATTGTCATGTACACCATTGAAGAATTCTACCCTACAGAATTTGATTCATGTTTTATTTTCATGTTTTGCTTTTTTGTTTCTTTGTCTATAGGTATCCGGAGCATGCTGTGAGAATGTGATCGGTTACATGCCTGTACCAGTGGGCGTGGCTGGACCCCTCCTCCTGGACGGACAAGAGTTTCAGGTTCCCATGGCAACCACGGAAGGATGCTTGGTGGCAAGTACAAACAGAGGATGCAGAGCTCTTAGAGTGAGTAGTCCATTACTGATGGGTCATACACAGGACGTTTGTACAGTGAAACCTGCTTTAGTGACCACCTGTTTAGAAAGACCACCTCTCTGTAAAGACCACATTTTCTGTTTTCCGTTAACAGTGTTTCCATTGAAACGTGTACAAAACGACTCTGTACCAAAAGACCATCGGCCCATAACGACCACGTTTCCTATCTCCTCAAGTGGTCTCTGTATACAGGTTCACTGTATTTAGTGTTGAGTGATAGATGAAACATGCTAAGAACCCCTAACTCGCCTTTTTTATTTGCGTAAATTTTGCAAACTGTAAAAATGGAAGTATTTCTGTTTTTGTGTCCAGTTCCTCATAATGGACATTCCTGTACTTGAATCGTTTGTTGTATTGGGGACTTGTTAATGACTGTCAATAAGAAATACATTTTTATGTGTTTTGGTCACCGTCAGAGTTGGAAATTTATAACAATAATTCACTGATGGAATGTTGCTAGATTGGATTCCCAATGATTAGGAGATGACAGGGTCATATTATAAATTGCAACATCTCATACTTCAAGAACATAGTAATTTTATATTAAACAGTATTTAACAGAATGGTCAAAGGAATTACTGAATTTGATATGAAGATAAGCCTAATGTTGATGGATTTATTTTACTGCTAATAGTGGAAATGAAGTTTGGTATGGGGTAGTAAACTTCAGTGATGTTAGCATCTGCAGTCAGAGATCACATTCATGTCTTCTTACCTGTTTTTAGGCTAATGTTGTTAGATTTTATTTTACTGCTAATAGTGGAAATGAAGAAAGCTTCACTGATGTTAGCATCTGCAGTCAGAGACCACATTCATATCTTCTACCTGTTTTCCTTTGGTTGGTCCATACAGTCTGCTGGTGGTATTCACAGTGTCCTGATCGGTGATGGCATGACTAGAGGACCATTGGTCAGATTACCAAGTGCACAGGAGGCAGGGTAAGGAAACCATTGTAGCCATTGTATGAAGTATTTTGCCAGATGGAAATTAAAACATACTGATGGAAGAGGAAGTTAAAGCCTGTCTGTACTAGTTTGGCCGGGAGGGATTAGACCACCCAGTGTGGTCACTGACATGTGGCTATCTCATTGACTCGGCTCTCAATTGACATAAGAAAAAGAGGATCCTGGGGGACCAATGGTCACCGCTTAGGCATTGTTTGCTGTATAGAGGGAGCAAGTAGCTACAAGTAGTACAGTAGGGCTTTAAATGCAGTACAGATTGAAGAGCCTTTTTTCTAGATATAGTTGAGTTCAATCCTTGTCCTGTACTGCAAATTAGAAACCTTATTTATGCTGCAAAATAACCTACACTGAATATGTGCAATTCACCAAAGTTTCTTTCTGCAAAACAGACTATCATTTACAATTATGGGAAGTGTCTTTTTGCTAATTTTCTTTACATGGCACATATGTCTGCAAAACAAAACATTCTTGAAGATATTTTTGTAATTACCTAACTGAAACAAGCATTGTTATTCAAATGTATTTTGTTTTTCCAATTTAATAGAGCTATCAAACAATGGTTGGAGGTCCCAGAAAACTTTGCAGCGATCAAGGAAAGGTTTGAGTCGACGAGCCGCTTCGCCAAGCTGAAGAGTATCCAGACAGCGCTGGCTGGTCGCTACATGTTCCTCAGGTTTAAAGCACTGACTGGGGATGCTATGGGCATGAACATGATATCCAAGGTATGTATTCTCACTAGTCTGGTTGTCTGGATGAGGGAGTATAGACCATGTGATGTCAAATTGTCCTTGTATTGAATCAAGGCAATTTCTTCAACAATGAGAATTAATTTGTAACCATTTGCAGTATAACCATGATTCTGATACGCCTTTGGGGAGAAAGTCCCGTAAGACCAGTGATGTTTACAACACAAAGCTTTCGCAAGTCATAAATGACAGCAATTTTCATGCCAAGAATCTTTTACAAATCGCAACAATTAAGTGTTGTGTCATTTAGGATTCTATTATATAGGGTTATGAAACTGAAGCAAACCTGAACCACTCGCAAAATTTGTGAACGATTGGTGTGAAAGTTATGGTTTTATAGAAGTCAAGTTGTGAGTTGATATTGCCATGCATGTTAGATATTGAGTTGTATCTGTAATAGTTCTGAATGAGGTGCCTTACCTGCAGAATCCCATTCCCGAGTGACTTTTCTATTAAACTGCATGCAGTCTACTTTTGGGATGGCCATTCAAAACTGATACCATGAATTCCTCTACAAACCTTTGTCCTATTTTACAGGGCACAGAGCAAGCACTCCATGCTCTGCAGACCATGTTCCCCAACATAGAAATCATGAGCTTGAGTGGAAACTACTGCACAGACAAGAAGGTAGCAGCGATTAACTGGATCGAAGGAAGAGGAAAGTCAGTCGTCTGTGAAGCCACTGTCCCAGCACACATTGTCCAGCAGGTAAGATACTGTGAGACTAGTCGAACTTATTGATTCAATAAGCCAGTTCACGGTTGCAGTCTGAGCATGAGCAGATGAAGGTCATTGCAGAGCAAATTTTGAAATACACGGAGACGAAATACTGGATACGTGCTCATGAAAGTTATGTAATCATTATTCATTCATGCACAAGCAGTGCACTCCATGATACACAGGTGGAAGTATTCTTTGAAAATTGGGAAACAAAGGTAATTTATATAGCACCTCCATCGCTGTAGGACTGATTATTTCAAAATGTACAAAGTGGGAACTCTACATGTTTTGAAGATCTGTGGATGTTCGGGGTCATTGCAGTAATGATTCTAATAAGCGCTATATAAAAACTGAGTATTATTATTATTATTATAATGTGCTAACCGTTAACTGGTCTATTGTAACGTCAGTCATTTGTCATCGGATGAGTTCCCAGGGTCATGGAAAAACCTTGAGAGTTATGGGAAAGTAAATGATTCTGGAAAGTCATGGAAAAGTGTAGACGTTGATAAAAAAATCGCCCAAAGTCGTGTTAAGTCATGGAAATTGATCATGGGTGTAAGTTGTGTGTGTTTGAACTGACAGTGGGTGTAGAATTTTAATGCCTCAATCCATTACAAAATGGTATTTATCAGGTCATATGGAAAAAGGCAAAATGGGTTATTGAAAGTCACAGAAAATTATGAAATTTGTTTCTCAAACTTATGTTATAATGTGGGAGCCCTGAACAAAATGAATTGTTCACTTCTTGATATATCCACCTCCTGAACAAGGAGAGGGTCATGTGGGGGGAGGGGGGGGGGGGGTATGAGACTTGCAATTTGCTTTATCCAGATAAACTAAAGTTACGCAAAGATCAAAGTGATTATTTACTACTAGATGTTCAAATGAAAATCTCTTTATTTTATGTTTACGCTTGGTATTACATTTTGTTCATCCCCTGTCAGGTTTTGAAGACCAGTGCATCAGCTTTAGTGGACCTCAACATCCACAAGAACCTCGTAGGCTCAGCCATGGCTGGCAGTATAGGAGGCTTCAATGCACATGCAGCTAATATCGTCACCGCCATCTACATTGCAACTGGACAGGTAACTATAATAACTGGTTTAAAAAAATGATATGTTTAGTAACAACAGTGACATATTTTCGTTCATTTAATGAAAAAATTCTACAGTATGGCTTGAGATTTTGATAAGTTACAGTTAAACAACTGTAAGTAAAAAAAAAAAAAAAAAAAAAACCCTCACTAATACCAACAAGTAGATTTTGGCTTCATTTTTTTTTTATATATCTCTTTGCCAATATCATGATTAAAACATGTAATTCATATCACGGGTTCTGCTATAACAAGCAACTGTTTCTGTTGCTTACCTAAATCTTGAATTTGCCAAGGACACACATATTTCTCTGCAGAGATAGTCAATAAATAAGTCCCAGTGCCATGAATAAGCTATTGAGAAGTTCAGAAAAACACTCTATTGAGAAGAGAAAAACAAAGGAAGAATTTTCTGATTTACTCACATATTTTTAATGCTTTTCTGGCTCTAAGCAGACATTATTCATGAAAGATATTTTCTATAATCAGTGCCTCCATTTTGTTGTGTTGTGCAGGATGCAGCCCAGAACATTGCCAGTTCTAACTGCATGACCCTGATGGAGACCAGAGGACCTAAAGGTGAAGATCTGTACCTGAGCTGTACCATGCCATCCATTGAGCTAGGAACGGTAGGAGGAGGTACCGTCTTACCCCCTCAGTCAGCTTGCCTTCAGGTGAGACAGATGCAGTGTGTACCTGATGATGTACCGCATACATGTACATTGATTTTCACTCTGATTTCACAACTTGTTTGGGGAGCATGATCTTAAAGGCATTGTTAAATCTGAGATGCATGGCCCTACGTGTTATCAGTGTCTGTGATATGGTGTAATATTGAAGCCCTTTAAAAAATTGCGCTTCAAAATGATCATGAAGTGCCTCAAAAAAGTTTAACATGTTGAGTGACCGGTTTTACAATACCGTACTCATTTTCCCCAATAGACTGTTGTGTTTTAAAAACTGTTATGAAAACGAAAAATGGAATTTCGATTTCCAATCACGAATATCTTGATAATCAAACAGGCGATCGACAAGGGATTCCTGACTGACCTAAAGGTTTATAATTATGATTGCAGCATGAGCTAAAGCCAGAATTTTGTTTCAGAATCTGAGGCAATGTTACTGAGTCACTTTAAAACACTTCAGCAATCATGTACAGAAGATTTCTTCCATTCTTGTTCATAATCTATCAATCTAATTTTTAATTTTCGGTTGATAGTCAATTTCATTGACCAATCAAATTCCTTAACTTCATCCACAGACCAAACACTTAATCTAGCCGCAACCCTAACCCTAACATTAAACCCAAACACAACTTTAATCCTCAACCTGTATCTCAACTGGTATACCGTATGCCCAATAAAGTCTGAAGCAATGGTCACCAACGTTTCTTTTCTTTTGTTCGAAAATGTTGCAACTGAATTCATTTTGTTTCGATTTGGATTGTTTACATCAATATGTTTGTAAATTTTGTATTTATGTGGTAGGGCCTCCACGGAAAACAGTATTTAACTACTGATGGAGCCACCCTACTAAAAAAAGACTAATGAATAAATAAATAAAATAAATAAATAATGTTGGATCACCGTAATCTTCAATGTGTGTTTTTCTTCATTCTTACAGATGATGGATGTGAAAGGGTCCAACATCCATGGTTCGGGACTGAATGCCTCTCAGCTGGCTAGGATCGTCTGCGCTACAGTCATGGCCGGTGAACTCTCACTCATGTCAGCTCTTGCAGCTGGTCACCTTGTCAAAAGCCACATGAAACATAACAGGTGGGATTGCAGTTTGGGTTTGCTTTGATTAGACTTGTAATGATGATTAGTTTTGTAGCAAAACATGTTGAATTATGTGACAACTTTTACATTACAATGTAATGATTATATTTACATACAACATGACTGTTGTTTCACAGTGCTTTACATCAATATAAAAAAGTGAAAGAATTATATTATGGATTATCACTGGAAATTTTTGAGACACCTAGACATAGAAGGGAATACACAAATCAATCGTGGAAGCTCTCTGTACTTTTTACTGATTATGCAACAAAATAATTCTTCATTTAACTAGACTTATCATGACCTAAAGTCATTTGGTTGACAATTTATGTTAGTTCTTTTTAACCTCAATGTTTTTCAATCATTATTCAGATAGATTTAAGAAAAATGTAACCACTTTTAATTTTACTTGCAACATGCTTTCTGGCAGTTTTTAAAAGTTCATTGTTTATTGAAATATTGATGGTGTTCACATAAGTATTATATTGTGTAAGACTTATTTGGATGTTCTCTCTCATTTTTTCTTCTTTTAGATCTGCCCTGAACATTGCCAGTCCTCTTCCATCCATCGATGAGGTTGCTACACACAGGAGAAGTAAGTCGGTAGACTTCTCAGCGCTCAAAGAATCATCATCAGCGCCAGGGACATGCACAGCTAATGCATCATGACAACTTTGCAGCTAAAACCCCCCCCCCCCAAAGAGAAATGTTGGTCACCATTCTTGTATTATAGCAATGCACAGAAAAGTGGACGATTGCACAATAACTGTGATGAGCAAGTAGAGGAGTCATGCAGTTTTGTCTTTTAAAAAAAGAAAGAAAAAAAATGTTACTGCTTTACAGAAGGGTATAAGTCCTGGTAATCTTTAACGAATGGGGCATTTGGGTATTTTTAGATACAAGCATATGGAATATGTAGGGTAATACAAGACAGCACCATCTAAAAGTGCATTTGTGGGAATAGCGTTTCACATCATTATAATATAAGGGAATATTCCAGTTAGATTAATGATGAGTGGATATATTATGTGACTTCTTGCAAAAAGTAGTTTAGATTTCCCCTCTGCCAATGCTCCTATGCCCTGCCCAAGGCAAAGTTACCTTCTGTTTGGTAATGATCTGGATTCATATAACATTTTACTATCTTTTCTGAGGTTACTGTTGTCATAATAATAGAACATACCCCACTCCCCCTTTTTCTTACACTTTTCTTTTATTAACACAATTATTTATTTCATTCTACTGAACACAGAACCAATAGATGTAATTAAATCATTCCAATTTGACTGCATAATTGCCTGGAGTTTTTTAGAAGACATTTAAGCTAGGTATCCATCGGTGTTGCAGTTAGCTCGACCGATATGTCTATATCTAGTGTTTTACACTCTGACTGTATTCAAATTGCAAATTGTTCACAATATGTTGTCGGCTGCTTGTATTATGTTAGAAAATGGCACCGTTGCTCCTTCAATTTATTCTGAAATATTTATATATTGTGTTTATGCTTTAAAATATGATGAAAACAAATACATGATGAAATACTTCAATAAATGAGCGTTTCTGTGCTATGAAGCTATTTGTTGCTGAGCATAAATTATTATTATTATTATTATAATTATTAAAATCATTAGCAAAGTCTCTTTAATACATCGACAACCATAACATATATTTTTTCTATGTCTGAAAGTCTTTTTTTCTTAAGTATATTTGGTAACATTACATGGTTTGGATATTTCCCTTTTGGATTTCAAAAGCAAGGATTTTTTTTTGTTTGAATCCAGTGTATTGTAAGACTGTTCATTGTTAATTACCAGAATTTTAAACATAATTTTTTGAAGTGTGCAAAAACTACGGAAATTGTATGTGATAGAGTGAAGAGTAGGAATAATTTTCCAAACAGCGTAGTAAGCAAATTAATCTTGTGGCATAGCCATAAGTGTTTAAAGTGAGTGTTGGGAGTTTCCAATGCATTTAGAAACCCCCTTTGTACTTTGAGTAAAAATAGGAAGAGTTAGCTAAAGGAAAGATAGATATTTAAAAAAAACTGTAGTCTACCTAGTCCAAGTAAAAATTTGTGACAATTGAGAAAAAGTATATGTGCTTGTAATGTATAGTGTGTGATTTGTTGTATATTTGTGAAGTTGCCATTCCTCCATCCTGTCACTGTATGTCCACAAACTCTATTTAGAAGGCATATGTCTTGTATAAAAAGGTAACCATGGGGGTCCACGGTCTATGTAGAAAACCGGCAAGGTTTTTCAAAAGGCATATCTGTTAATGAGCTTTCTCTCTTTCATTTTTTTCATTTTATTTATATGTTTAATACACACCATTGTATTGGTGCCTCTGTGTTTGGAAGCAAATTAAGTCGATTTTGATTCTGTAAATTTATAAACCCAATCGGTTTATGAAATATTGGTTATTTTAGGTGAAGATTCTGTAGCATGTGGTTTAAGCTTATGGTGATAAACAAGTAAAATCTTTCATGACAGACAGGGTTACATTTCATTTACAAGAGTACATGTTATTATATTCTTATGACGAAGATTAATATATTATAGTTGAATTAACCAACTTGCTTGAAGATAAGTCATATAACACTAAAGCACATGAAGTATATGAAATTAAATCTTCTTTTTATAAAGATAATGCAATGATATGGAATGTTTTGTGCTTCTGTGATGGAAGCACATGGGATATGCCTGGGCATTCTAAACAGTCATCAATGTGAAATATTTATTTCAACAAAGATGTTTAGATTGTTAGACATTAGTGAAAAGAAACTATATTCTTGAATTAATTCAAACTTCTTGGCCATTTGTTTTTCTCACCATCTTTTCATCTTGATAGATTTTTGTTAAAAAATTGATATTTTGCAGCTGAATGAGCTGATATACCATTATATAAAGCCACTGTTATGTGCAGCTCTATAATGAAAAGAGGTATTGCATTATTAAATCGTGAAATGGAACTTGTATTTTTATCATGGTCCGAAAAAAGCAGTAAACCTTCAGAGTAAATTTTCTCCATCACTTCGGTCACAGAATTTTTTTTTCAGAAGAAAAATCTTGTGAACCACATGTGTGCTCTCTAGAAAATTCCAATTTTGTTGACCATGTAAAGATGACATCTTTTCCAACAAAAAAGAGGGATAAGTAAATTGCCTTTGTGGTATTTATTCCTTTATTCCACTGTGGTGACAATTTGTTCCTCTACCACTCAGTATAACCAAATACTATTTAGAAGTTCATATCTTGTTAAGTTCATACCTACGGAGGGAAAAGAATTAATTCCTAGTTTTTTTAATCTAATTTATTCATGTATTTTAGTGCAGCAAACTGAAAGCGTTCGAGATGTGGTATATGTGCTCCTTATAGTATTTATCTCTTTTGTTCATGATGTTTGGACATGTACGGTACGAAGAAACATATATACATATATATATATATATATATATATGTGATATCGAGGCATTATTGCCATCTGTGTGTACAAAGTATTTTCTCAGCATTTTGTAAATTATATTGTGATTATAATTGCAACAAACATGTAAATCTAAGCATGTTGTGATATGCCACTTGCAATGTGTGAAATTCTATATCTGAAACAAACTGCTAAAAGTTATTGAATAAAATGAAGATTGCATAAAATGAACTTAAACATTTGTTTAGCATCGTTTGTATTAATGCTTTTAGACTAGTCAAGCAGTGTATTATTCAAACAGAACCTCTCATTTCTCTGTAAACACTCGTACATTCCTATCAGCCACCCCTTCCCTCTCCCTTCCCCTCCCCTCCCCTCCCCCTCTCTCTCTCTCTCTCTCTATCTCTCTCTCTCTCTCTCTATCTCTCTTTTGCTCTCCCGCTGTCTCTCTAGGTATTTGTATGCCTAGTTGATTTATGTGTTTTGACTATACAATATCATTAAACCATTCTCTGTCAAAATAATAACAGCAATAATACTGTTAATGATTTCTTTAAAATATGTAGAGGCATATACCCACTAATTGTCACTGCCTCATGGAAAACATGTTGTAAACATATTTGTGCACTTCATTTAAATCTTTTATTGTTGTAAAGGTGGATGAAACCAAATTGTAATGAACAATTTGAATTTTCAATCTTAGCAGTGATTTTTATGTTAGAAATCTGCCATATTGCTTGCTTGGTAATTGAGAACCTATAGCTCTTTTGAGAAGCTAGGGTAAAGGAGTTGAGATGTTCCACGCCAAACCTGAACTTTGTATTTAAAAAAAATTGACCATCAAATTGCAAATTACAAAATACAAATTGCAAATTACAATTACCTGTTATGGCAGTGGACATGTATTTTGATAGGCCATTGGACATGTATTTTGATAGGCCATTGGAAATGATAGCCGTTCACTTTATACGAGGGTGCATATGGGTCCATGTATTACACTACGATAAATGGGGGGCAATCTACAATTGAAGGTACCCGCAACCCGACTCTGGATGGATGGACCGGTCGACCGAGGCCGCGCTGCCTAGGCTTAGCTAGCGCCTGAATACTCGATCGCTTGCAGTATGCTGTTGTAATCCGGCTGAAGTCCAACATGGCAGCTTCCATCGTACAGTCTGCGGTAGGCACGAGGTGAGAAAATTAGCACTTTTGTTTGATTTGCAGGATATATTCTGCTCTTTTTGGATTTTTCAAGAAAGCATGGATTGTGAAACAGAATTTTATGGGAACGGGAAGCGAAGGTTCAATTCATTTTGCACTTCTGCAGTCCCGTGTGTTGAAATACATGTATTGTAAACTATCGGTGTTACTTTATATTTCTAATTATTCTAGATGTCTAGAAAAAAAGAAGTAGAAACATGTGGGCACCTCCATGATTCTTTTTAGTTTAAATTGAGAAATGTCAAGTTGTTGGTATTAAAATTAGCTAGCTACCAGTACCACTCTCTTTGCTTTTCCGTTTCAGAGTTAGCTCTGTTCTGAATAGAGATGTGAAACAGTTTGGAAAGAAATTTCTGTTTGACAACAATGAGGAAACATGCTGGAATTCTGATCAGGTAAGCTTATGTTCATGGTTTTTTTGTTACATTTTTTTTCCTCATCCGTAATGCATCTTATTTTTCTCAATTGATGTAACATTCTTGTGTTTGTATATAATTACTCTCCTGTTTATACTAGACTCTACTCTTGATTTTGTATTAGGCCTAGATCTAGGCCTATTTATAATTTAATTAAATAATGCAAGTGAAGCAGTGAGCATCTTTTCTTTTTTGTTCTGAATGCCCTCATGTTATTTATGGTTATAAGCTTTTATTTCACGATTGGGGGAGAGAGGGTGTTGTACTCCATTGCCATATATTTGTGTTCATGACTATATAATTTGTGTATAATTTATTTTTTTATTGCAGTTTTTATATAGAAATCAATTATGTTATTAAATCCTCAGAAGATCAAAAGTAAATAATTGTAGCTACATGTACATGTAGTCTAGAGCTTCAGGTTTGATGTTCAGTTTGTTTCCAAAAAGTCTATCATAAGGAGATTTGTTATCCATTCATAAAAATTTTCATTTGACAAAATACAAATGTAGCATCTACCATGATTTTCTCTGCAGTGCTGTGCTATTTATAATTGAACATGAAGCTTTTTAATGGTCCATTTCATGGTAAATGACCTGACTTTTTGTTTTGGTTATCACAGGGTACCTCAGACCCCATTGGATACTTCTTGAAATTGCGGACCTTGACTGTGTAATGAGCTACACATTCCAGTTTTTCCCTTCCTAGCTTCCCCTTCCCCTCCTCCTTCCCCTTCCCCTCCTCCTTCCCCCTCCCCCTCCTCCTTCCCCCTCCCCCTCCTCCTTCCCCCTTCCCCTCCTCCTTCCCCCTTCCCCTCCTACTTCCCCCTCCCCCTCCTCCTTCCCCCTTCCCCTCCTCCTTCCCCCTCCCCCTCCTCCTTCCCCCTTACCCTCCTCCTTCCCCTTCCCCTCCTCCTTCCCCCTCCCCCTCCTCCTTCCCCCTTCCCCTCCTCCTTCCCCCTTCCCCTCCTCCTTCCCCTCCTCCTTCCCCTCCTCCTTCCCCTCCTCCTTCCCCTCCTCCTTCCCCTTCCCCCTCCTACTTCCCCCTTCCCCCTCCTCCCTTCCCCCTCCTCCCTCCCTACCCCTCCTCGTCAATAAATATAAACTGATATGACTTCCTTTCAAATTTCAGCTACAATAAGGAGCACCCTAATAGTTATCACTTGCTCTCCAGGAGCTGTGTCTATATACTGAGCTCCATCTTCAGTTTCAGAAGCCCCTCCCCCCCCCCCCTTCCCCCAAGGAAAAAAAATGAATCTAACTTGACAATAGATCTTTAATGCAACTTATTTTCCTCAGGTCTGTGAATACTTTTCATAGCAAGTAATATCATTTTCTTAGAGTCCTTAGTTTCTTGACTATAAGGGAGTTTACAGATAGCACATGGTACAAATGACCCCAAATATCCATGATCTTTTACACATGAAGAAGTTCCACTTTGAGCATCTTAGAATAATAACTGCCAAAGTCCTAGATGTGCTTCATGAATACCTTTTGTTTGACCTCTTGAAAAGAATACTTCCACCTGCGTATCATAGAATGTACTGTTGGTGCATAAATGAATAATGTTACATAACTTTCATGAGCGCATATCCAGTATTCATCTCTGGGTTTTACCATTTTGGTACAAATGACCTTCATCTGCCCATGCGCAGATTGTATCTGTGAACTGGCTTATTGTGAAGAATATCTCTTGATCTCCAGGAGCCTAGCCAATAAATATACTGTACTCATCTGTTTCACTTTCAGCCATCCCCTCTCTCTTCATCTGGGCAAAGCAGATTCTAACTCACAGTAGACCTTTGAATGTAACCAATTTCCCTCGTAGCTATACTTTTGATATCGAATGATAATTACTTTTTTCTTGTTTCATCTACTGTAGGGAACACCAAAGTGGCAATATCTCACATTATATACCTCACTTAAGAAATCCAGCCATCTGATTGGTCGAAATTGCATTCATAAACTTTAACTATTCCTGTAAAATTCCTGGTAAAATTCCAAACCCATGTAATAGTTAAAAAAAATAGTTCTAAAATCCCAGTTACCATGGTTACTGGGAAAATAGTTCAGTCTTGGTGAAATACCCTTAGGTTCACATGTTAGAAAATGGTCTGAGCGATCGAGGATACCGTACGTGTGCGATGAATTGGTTGGTAATTTCAATACAATTGAATCTCGATCGATCTTACCGACAATTTTATCTTGTATTGTTGACATGAAGACGAAAATAAACTTCCAAAAACAACATCTGCCGATAGAGCTTGATCTAAGTTCGTGCAAATGCATTACAAAAGTAAAAGAAGGGCCCGTTTAATGGAGCTGCCACGAAGCATCCAGCACGCGAAGCCGTTTTCAATCCATTTTAATGTATAGATCAGAGAAAACGGCTAGGTATGGTATCAGTGCGCGATGGTCGAGCAGTCTAAGGCTGTGATTTTAGTCATATCATCGTTGGTACGCAAGAGATCGAATCCCATCTTCGACAAAAAAAAAACAAAAAAAAAAAATATTTTTTAGTCTACTCTCAAACATACACTCGTAAAAAAAAAAAAAACGTGCAGACAAACTAGATAAAGGCCAAGATGGTGTCATAAGTTGACTAGTTTTTTTTTTGGCATATAAAAGTATTAATGACTGCTTTAATATTCGAGAAATAGTTGTTTTTATACGCTCTCGGGAAGGTTACAATTGGGCTATTGCCCTCGGCATGCCTCGGGCAATAGCACAATTCTAACCTTCCCTTGAGCGTATAAAAACAACTATTTCTCTCAAAGCAGTCATTAATACTATACTACAGGAGCCTCATCTGTGTACTAACTATTTTCCACCTTCAATTTCAGTTTCAGCTATAGTACACCCCACTCGTTGGGGGTAAAGCTGATTCTAACTAGCAGTAGGTCTTAAATGATCATACTGATTTCCTTCATTGTTACACTTACAAAGATATGACTTTCTTTTGTTACTATTGTCATAGGGAACACCCCAGTGGGTATCGATAGAACTGCAGGAGCCGCATCAGTGTAGTGAACTCCATCTTCAGTTCCAGGGAGGTTTTGCCAGCAAGACATGTTGGGTAGAAGGTAGCTTGCCTGGATAACAATCTAAGAAACTCATGGACTTCTTTTTCTTGATGATAATAATGATGAGAATATTTGTATACTCTTAATGACAACTAGAGTGACTTTTATTTTTGTTTTATCTATTATAGGGAACACCCCAGTGGGCATCTATAGAACTCCAGGAGCCACATCAATGTACTGAGCTCCATCTTCAGTTCCAGGGAGGCTTTGCCAGCAAGACATGTTGGGTGGAAGGTAGCTTGCCTGGAGAACGTCCAAAGAAACTCATGGACTTCTACCCTCAGGATGATAACACTTTACAAATATCCTTTTCTTAAAATTATGATAATGGTTAGCCTAATAATGGTCATGATTATGATGATGGTAAAGGCGATATTGACAATGGTAACGATACCAACAACAAGACAACAATAATAATGATACTAGTTAGATTTATAAAGTAAGAATAACAAGCTTTGCATTTCAGGGCTGAGTCAAAATGGTAAACTGATGGTTCAATGACCGTTGGAAGCATTTTGAAAACCCTTTAACCGAAAATTAACAGATTTCTTGATGAATAAATAAATAGGCCAGTGGTCCATCCATGAGAGCTCCATCATACATGTATCTACAAGGACAGAGTACAGCAGAGGGTTAAAGAGTCTTTAGACCAATCCTCCTTAAATCCCTGAAGAGGTTCATCTGATTCACTGATTGGCTATGTAACTTGAAAATTAGTTCATTTTTTCAAACTGGACAGATGCTGATATCATTAATCTTTCTGAGGTAGACCTGCATGTACACATGTATGCTTACCGGTATGTATGGATCAACACTACAATGCAAACTAAAAGAGCACCCTCTAGTGCTGTTAATAGGTACAGTTGTTTGTTTGAAGTCACCAGAGCTCTCTAGAGCAATACTGGTATATGTTGCATTAATTTTAAGTGTATCTTGTGGGTGTGATTGTGTTTGTGTGTTTTAGAACTTATTCACTTAATTTGTTTTCATTCTGTAGTATCAATGAAACAAAAACCCTGGGAGCACATCTGGCTTTAAGTCTTTGTTGATATTTTAGTTATTAATGGGATTATCATTGATTGATGCTACATACCTTATTCGTGATTGATATACAACATGTATTTTAAATGATTGGAAAGAAAAAAAGCGCAGGAAATCATGTGCAAGGTAATTGTCTTCCAATTTATGTGACCTGTTAAAATGATTATGGAATATGGTTATTTGATAGATGTATAAACATTACAGATTAACCATAATCCATATGTTTCCTGTAATGCACCTTAAGTTTAGCCTGTTGGATATGGTTTGATTTGGTACAACATACATTTTTCCATAGGCACAAGCCTTAGTTTCTCAGGGTTAGTATTTGGTAAGTTAATGATCTCACTCTAAGTTTCTTTAAAATCAAGATCAAATTGCTGACTGGGTCCTCTATTCAGTAGTCAGCAGGTTAATACATGTAGGTGTAAAACCATTTGAAAATGGTGTTCATAGCTTGAATATGATTATACGATTATGATATGATTATTATATGATTATGATATAACTTTAAAATGATTTATGAAAATAATGTTTACAGGTATATTATATTTATTCTTGGGAACGTACAAAAACAAGCTATGCTTTCCAGTAGGTTCCTGTTTCATTTCATAATTTTGAACTTACTTGGACAGCTATGTTTTTATTGTGCAAACAAACAATCGATGTATGAAATGGAAGAAAAAAAATCAATCAATCAATCAATAGCATCATACAGACAAATATTCAGCTGGTCAAATAATTTGTTTTATCTACAAAATTCAGTCAGTGTTGAACATTGATTTTTTGTCAGTATTTCTTTTTTCTTCACATCGGTTGTTTCAGATTTTCTGTGGAAAATTTCACGCTTTCAGAGAGGCAGATTTTAAATTAAATTGAACTGAGTTGAAAATTTATTTCCAGCATCATCACATTATATACAAGATGAATAAACATTTGAGATAATTGATTTATTTTTTCACTGTAGTCTGAGACACCCTGGAGAAAGTAGAGGAAGTAACTAGGAAGCAAACATCTGGAATTGTATAAATGTGGCTGCACAGCTGCACCTGCATTAAAAAAAAAAATCATTAGAATTCGGATTGAATTCATACATGTTCATATGCTATGCTAATTTCCTGTCCATGTGTTTCCTTAACTCTCCATTTCTCCACATCTTCCAGTTTCCTCCAGGCTGTTCTGCCAGCAGTTACTTGAAGATCGTCTTTGCAGAGAGCACTGATTTCTTTGGCAGGATAACCCTCTATAAGCTAGACATCCTGGGAATCCCATCATGACCTTCAACAAACAAAAATGGAACAGTGCTGAGGAAAGATGCGAGACAAAGATGGTGTCTGGTTGCAGAAGGAAATGCTGGAAGAAGATGCCAGTGGTCGAATATTCTTGAGAAAGAAGTAAAGAAAAAAAACAGTGTCCAGTTGCAGCTGCAAACAGAATCAATATTCCTTTGAAAATGCAGGAATACTGGACCAAGACGCTGATGATTGGTCATTCTGGAGAAAGGTTTAGATTAAAAAAGATACAGTTTCCAGGTGCAGCTACATACAGTATCAGTATCAATGAAAGAAAGAAAAAACAGGTATTAACACTGGACCAATACACCATGTGATCTAGAAATAGCTGACTAAAGTGAAGTGGTGATGTGTTTGATGTCCTTGTTCAGGTTCGAATCCTTCGTTAGATTCGCTCTTTTCAAGTGCAATTGCAACTGAGGTATAATGTCTGAAGATAAGATACATGAAACATTTGAATGAAGTCAGCAAGCGGCGGGGCGCCATCCGCATGCGTTCCTGAACAATAAGAAAATCGTGGAGGGGGGGGGGGGGGCCTATAATGGGCATGGGCAGATGCAGATCATTTGTACCCCCCCCCCCCCCCAATAAAAAAAAGGGGGGGGGCAGCCATATTTTGGATATATTTAAATTTGTGTCTGTATTTATATTCTATTGGGAATGTAACATGTCAGCCTTTTCTTTTAGTTAAGCACATTTTTAAGAGTCCTTCATGACTAAATGGTTATGCCTTGAACATTGCAAAGACTTTCATGAAATCAACTGAAGAACAGTTTCAATATCTTCATGCATTGTCTATAGATTTGTAATCACATTCAGATTACATAATATGTCATCGTCATGTTTTCATTTGTCAAAATGTGATGCTCAAGGCTATTGGAATTGTTTCCGGTTGATTTTTCTTTTTCTTGAAGTCTTTGAGATCTTGTTATGTCTACAAACATTTTTTTTCCCCCTCTCGCCTTTGTGGTCGAATATTTCCAGAGTTATTGCAAAATCCTTTGAAAATATGACATATCAAGAGAATAAAGTTCTTGTTATCATTGAAAACAAGTTGTTTTTGTTTTTTTTATGTAGAAGGAGTTGAAGCATCTCAAATGTTCATGTTTTATCCTGTAAGCATTTCTTGATGTCACAGTTTCACGATGGGGAATCAAATTGCAATTGAAACCCATAGACTAAACAGATATCTGATATGTCAAAATAAATACCAATGTTTGTGTACATATTTATGCTGCACTTACAGAAAAGATTGATAAACAACAAATATTTGGTGATGAAGAGTACAGATCATTTAACTGGATATTTCCAGCGTGTTGTAGTCTGTTCTTCTGTGGAAGATTATATTACATCTCACCCTGGAGTTTACCGTGGAGTTTATAAATAATTGTTCAAACAATGATGTTATTATTGTATGCCACAAATGCCTCCTCTGTTTGAACGAATCTACTTATTTTGCTTGTATTTTGATATGATTATTTTCAATGTTTTTCACATTTTACTTTACATGACATATTTCATATGGAGGGTTGGGAATTTAATGTTCTGTCTAAATTTGCCAGCAGGGGGAATCAATTTTACACATTTATTTTGTAGGTACACGAAATGGATTAACCATTCCTCTTTAATACAGAACTACCCAAAGTTTGAAGTACATTTTGTCCAGAAAAGATGCCATTTTGCAAGACACAAATCCCTCTCATAATATCTTGCCATAGTTACTAGGCACAACCAGACTATAAACCAATGAATGTATGCGTTATAAAAAAATTAAAATATACATTTATGTTATCCTTGTTAAAAAAAGGCTTTGATATACACTATTATACCAGTATATTGTATTGATTGTCTATCATTGTAATGTGAATGAAACAGTATAATTATGAAAGATAACTGTATTTGATATAAAGCACAATTTTATTTCTAGAAAGTGTCACTTGAGTCCTCTATTTGTGTTCAGATTTTACAATGTGGTAAATAATTATTCTCTCTATCTTTCTCTCTCTCTCTCTCTCTCTTTCTCTCTCAGTTTTGGGCCTTTCCCTGTCTCTCCTCACATTTCATTCCCTGTTTTATCTTATATCTTGCCATATATACTACAGTGAAACCAGAAACTTTTGCGTGCATAAAATGTTCAAGAATTGTGGTTCACTTTCATGAAACTTCTTGTCACGAGATAAAGTGAATCACGATTTATTCAATATTAATTTTTTGTAAATTTGTAACAGTTTCTTCTTGTTCAAATGGCTGTCCTTTACGATTCACAAAAGATTTAAGTCGCAAGATCTTTTGGCTTTACAGTTGTCATTTTCTCTCCTTTTCTCTTAATTTAACTCTTCACCCCCCCCCCCTCCCCATCCCCATCCCCTCCCCTCCCATCTCCTCCCCTTTTATGGTACTGACGGTTTCGATCCGAAAATAAAAACAAAAACATTGAATAAAATCAATCGTAAACTTTTTGCACAACTTGCAATAGACCAGTTTACTAACATAATCAAATTTGTGGATGTTTCCAGGGAACCTGTTTAGGAGTTGAACTACAATACCCGAAATCCTGACAACCTTTACCTTTAAAAATTGTTCATACAGTTTGAATATGTTAGTAGTCCGGTCTATTCAGATGTGGTGAGCATGCAATTGAGATGTGGTAACATGATCGACATGCACACGTGTTCATCGAGGCACACAATGGTGCCCTCTTTTGCTCTCGATGTACCGCGCGATCATTCATATCATGTAAAATGTGTCATCACAGATGCATCACACAATGTCACCTTCAGAATTGATATACGATAGGTAAAATGTAATAAAGTACGGGTATGCATGATTTGTGATGTAATCAAAATTTGTTGCAAAAGACGAAAACAGATCAAACATACATGTACCGGTATGAGATTGAGAGCCTGAGATAACAAAAAGAGATTATTAATGGGGTTCATGACTGTATGACTATGAGAGCCTAAGAGAACAGAAAGAGATACAGATCATTAATGGGCTAGATGACATGAATGACTATGAGAGCCTAAGAGAACAGAAAGAGAAAATTAATGTGCTACATGCCCGGCCCCCCAATCAGTGTTATTTAGGGTACGCATATGCGTGTTCCCTCCTTTTGAAAACACCCCCAAGTCCGGTGTGTAAAGTCAATTTTGTGTATGTACGAGCCGGACTTTGGTGCTTGAAAAGTACCCCTTTACCGGACATTTTGGTAACACGCATGCGGTCATTCCGACCCCGGAGTGTGTGTGTGTGTGTGTGGGGGGGGGGGGGGGGGGGGGGGGCTACATGATTGTATGACTACTGTATGACAATGAGAGCCTGAGAGAACAAAGAGAGATAATTAATGGCTACATGACTGAATAACTATGCGAGCCTAAGAGAACAGAAAGAGATATTTAATGGGCTACATGACTGTATGACTATGAGAGCCTAGAACAGAAAGAGATAATTAATGAGGTACATGACTGAATGACTATAATGGGAGCCTAAGAGAACAAAAAGAGATAATTAATGGGCTAGATGACTGTATGACTCAGAGCCTGAGAGAACAGAAAGAAATAATTAATGGGCTACATGACCAGTGAAAAAAAATAAACGGGGGCTCGGGGCGAAATAGCCCCCGAAATGCCCAAAAGAGCCCCCGGAAATCAGAAAAGAGCCCCTGTAAAATAATGTGCATAGAGTTCAAAGCAAAACAAAATTTCATCCAGGTGTTAAATAGGTACCCGGTAGGATGCGAAAGCTAATGTGGTTTGATTAGCAATGGCGCTTGTAAAATGGCGACTGGCTGGAATGCTCCCCAGGAAGTGGAGAATGTGCATACCTTGTGTGCGGGTAAGCATGAATCCGATGACCGGGTTATATGTGCTGCGCCTAGAAACAAAGTATGAGGCGCATTATAAATGTGAGCTATTATTATTATGACTATGAGAGCCTGAGAGAACAAAGCGAGATAATTAATGGGCGACATGACTGTAATAATAAATAATAATAAAAACGTTATTTATAAAGCGTTTACCACCGAAGTCTCTAAGCGCTATACACACAAAATAGACTGATAAACAATTACATCTTATACACAACTAAAAATGCAAATAGACATACAAATTACAATACATATGGAATACACGTCAAAGTGAACAGAGTTAATTAATCATCAAACGCAATTTTGAATAAATGTGTCTTGAGACTAGTTTTGAATCATAGGTTAACAGTTTGACAGTTTTTTACATTTAAAGGTAATCTGTTCCAAAGTTCAGCAGAAGCTTTGCGAAAGGAGCGATTACCATAAGTAGATACGAGGTTTAATATTTATTGTGAAGATGACCGTAAACTGCGTGAGGGTTTGTATTCCTCGATTAATTCTTGCAGATAAATTGGTGCCAATTCATGAATGCATTTATAAGTTAAAACTAAGATTTTATACATAATGCGGTACGTCACCGGCAACCACTGCAATTCGCGAAGTACTGGCTGTATGAGTATGACGACTATAGAGATAGAATGAGCCAACATTGTAGACTTGGAATCTGAATTTGGCAAGGTCACCTTCATGATTACTAACAAGAATGGAATTGTAATATCCTTTTCTATAAATACTTGATTGCGGTTATGTTTTTCTCATTAGTTCCTCAAAATTGATAACTCGTGATCATGCGAGCTATAATGTTAAGATAAAATAAACCGCGTTGAGGCACGTACGAGCCCAGACACAATCTTCATTCCGATCTGTAATTGAGATTAAATCTAAATTCAGAGCCTCGAATTTTTCATGTATATATTTGCTTAGGGAATGTATCTAGGTTTATAACCTTTACGAAACACGTTCAAGGTTATTTTATATTGATTTATTACTGATTGACAATTGTTATTTGAATGTGTACAGACTCGAAACCATGTAGCGATTCTGCCCCCTCCAGAATGAAGAGAAAATAAGGGAGAAGAAAATGAGAAGGGGCGGGGGGGGGCAAATCTCCAAGAGGCATTACATTTTTGGTAGGACGTACATTTTGCTATTTCTGTTTATTGTGATTTTTACATTTGCACTTAATTATCTTTTTTTACTTTGTAACCCTATGATTTAGATATCCTTAGTTAAAAAGAAATCGGGAATTATCCTATATATTTGGATTAAAATCAATACATTATAATTTTTTTTAAAGAATTACATTGTTGGCCTTCGACTGTATTTGGTTGTAAAATGATGGTGGAATTAATCATGATAATTATAATAATAATAATAATAATAATAATGCACTAATTATTACCGTACCTCAACAATTGCGAGGTACGATTTACGCCTGAATGTTGTTGTGTTTTGAGTTATTGGCGATTAGTCAGTGATTTGGAG